>NC_090239.1:35105216-35402923 GCF_024489055.1 Chanodichthys erythropterus
CAGAGAAAAGTTTTAATAACATGTGAAATCTATTCAATAATTCAGTTATAATGCAGGAAAAGCTCACAGAATTGAAGAAGTGACACTCTAAAACATCAAAAGTGTGATTTAGACACACCCACTCACACACAAGCACACACACACACACTTACACACCCACACACCCCCAATAAACCAATGTCTGTAACACAGAGGAAAGTTTTAATAATATGTGAAATCTATTCAATAATTAATTATTCAAGTTATAATGCAGGAAAAGCTCACAGCATTGAAGAAGTGACACCCTAAAACATCAAGAGTGGAATAAACACACACACACACACACACACACACACACACACACACACACACATGATATTCCTTTGGTACAATATAAAATAATAAAAAAATCTTAATTTTGAATATTTAAAAAACTGTATCTTCATCAAAATGGGTTGAAACTTGGTGACTTTTATGTCAATTGGTATGCGAACACAGAAAAAAAATAAGGGCATGATTGGAAAAGTCTAAGTGGTCGTAAAAAATGACCGACCATAGGAAATCAATAGGAAATTGCCAAAAACACAAACATTCAAAGAATTTTGTTGTGTACAATCTACAAATTGGCCACAATTCTGAAAAAAAGTACACAGCTGTAAAGGGATGACACTTTAAAACATCAAGAGTGTGATATAGACACACCCACTCACACACAAAAACAAACACTTACACACACCATACACACTATACACAGACACACATGAAATGTGCATCTGGAAGTTCAGGCTTGTTCATTTGCATGGTTCTGAGAATTTTATTTATTTATTTATTTTTTTGCACATGGCATTTTTTTTATGATTTCTAAATAAAAAAATGGGTAACAAAATGCGTCTTTGTGTTCTCTTTCTAACACAATGTTTAGGTTTGACTGTAATCATAAATCAAACACTAACACTTTGATTCAATATTTCTTACAAAAATATATCTAAAACTTGATAAGAAATAGTCTTTGAGATTGTCTTAATATGTATTCATATTCTCAACCTTAAAAAAATTAGGAAAATATGTCCAAAAACAACTAGGGAATTCACCTTTCTCTCCATACAGCTCTATGAAGACATCTAGTGTTCACACGACAATAATGCACGTAATTACTATATGCTGTCAGCAGGGGGCGCTAAAAAATTTAAAAAAATAATAATTTAAAAAGCCAAGACCCTGAAATAAACTGAAATACAGCAGTATTTTAAAAATAGTGAAAAAATATTAGGAAAAATAATTTTTGTATTATTTTCAATGGGAAAAATTTATCATAATTATTGCATAAATATTAATTAATATCATGAAATTCTTTCAAAATACAAAATTAAAAAGTAAAAATATTATTGAACAAAAATAAATTACATTGGTTTTGCTGAGGGATAAAATAATTAAATTTTAGGGCTCCGGTCACTTTTGACCGTGAAGAACACCAGTGTTCTTCCAGAATGAGGAGCACAAAATGCAGAAAGAGTGGCATCCTTATTCCTTTACACCAGTACAAAACAACAACAACACACAAAGATAAAGGTTAAAGATAATTAAGTTTACTAAAGCAGCCAATTTTTTTATTAGATTAAAATGCCAGCATTGAACGAATTACTTACGAGAAGAACGAGTTTGGTCGTTTCTTTTGGAACTTCTCCACAAATGTTCTTTGTGAGTTTGGAATTATTATTATTATTATTATTATATTTTTATTTAGCTGAGCATAAGTTGCAGCAGGGTGAGTTTGAAGGGAAAAAGTACAACACAAAACAGATACATTTTAGTCAAAAGTCCAAGTGGCAACTATAGTTGCCTGTGGGCAAATGACTTGTAAGTACATATCATGGGGAAATGGGGTATAGTGTGGATAGGTTAATAAAGGTTATTGGTCTTGTTTAGTGCTTTTTGCTTTCATAATATCCCACCTAAAGCATACAGTCTAAAAAATTAATGGGTTAAAAACAACCCAAGTTGGGTTGAAAATGGACCGCAAACAACCCAGTGTTATGACAGAGACACCGGAGGCAGAGATAAAAGCAATGATACAGTTTATTGGTATGATCAGCAGAGAAACAGGTGAGTTTGACTGGTGAATACGATGATCTTGAATGAGAATGAGAGTTAATACTGTCCTTGTTTTTGATGCAGGTGATAATGGGAGAAGACGCTGGAGCTGGCAGACGAACACACTCACACACAGGAAGGTAAGCACACGAGGGAACCAGGAGACGATGGAGACGAAGGAGATAATGGAGACAGGTAAGTATCACTTTGGAGTCCTTGAAGGTAAGCGTACAACAGGTTGTATCACAAACGAGACCGGACAATGTGTGTGTGTGAGTGTGTGGTATTTATCCTGTGGTTGATGACTGCGGTGATGATGTGCAGGTGGCGGTGATTAGTAGGGCCAGAGGGCCGTGGACCCCGACGTCGTGGTGGTCGTCCTCGAGGTCGTGGGGCAGGTCTGTCTGGGTGGTTGGTGTGGAAGGTCTGTAACAGAGCAGGATCAAGGATATCATTCTTGGGGACCCATGAGCGTTCTTCGGGACCGTAGCCCTCCCAGTCCACCAGATACTCTAAAAGACCACCACGGCGCCGGGGGTCCAAAATCTCACGTACAACGTAGGCTGTTCCATCATCCAGGATGAGTGGAAGGGGGGCTCGACGGCTGCCACGTCAGGTTCTGTGGGAGGAAGAACAGAAGGGTGGTGAGGTTTTAATAGTGAAACATGGAAAGTTGGGTTAATTCTCTTTTATTGTGCTGGGAGTTGTAACCGGTAAGTGACAGAGTTGATCTGTTGCAGGATGGTGAACGGGCCAATGAAGCGGGGACTCAGCTTCTTGCAGAGCAGGCGCATCTTGATGTCTCTGGTGGACAGCCAGACCTTCTGCCCCGGTTGGTAGTTTGGAGCGTGGGAGCACCGAAGGTCGGCTGTCGTCTTGCGCCTGCGCAGGGCTCTCTGCAGCTGGTGGTGAGCTGAGTCCCATACCCTCTCGCTCTCCCGGAACCAGTGGTCGACAGCTGGAACGTTGGAGGGTTCCCCGTCCCAGGGGAACAGTGGGGGCTGGAAGCTGAGCACGTATTGGAAAGGTGTTAATCCTGTTGTAGCTTTACGGAGGGAGTTCTGGGTGTACTCAGCCCAGCCCAGGTACTGGTTCCAGGAGTCCTGGTGGCCATGACAGAAGGTACGCAGGAAGCGGCCAATCTCCTGGATCTTCCGTTCCGTCTGCCCATTCGACTGAGGATGGTATCCAGACGACAAACTGACGGTCACACCCAGGAGGGAGAAGAAGGCCTTCCAGACCCGCGGGATGAATTGTGGTCCTATGTCTTCGGGGGATTCCGTAGTGACGGAAGACATGGTTGAACATTAACTCCGCTGTGGTCATAGCAGTGGGCAGACCCTCCAGGGGAATAAGGCGGCAGGCTTTAGAAAAGCGGTCTACAACGACCAGAATGCAGGTGTTACCATCAGACTCGTGGAGATCCGTAACAAAATCTACTCCCAGGTGTGACCAGGGTCTCTCAGGAACGGGCAGAGGATGGAGCTTGCCGGTGGGAAGATGGCGTGGGCTCTTGGAGATGGCGCACTCCCTGCAGCCCTGCACGTACCTCCTGACATCGTTGGCCATGTTTGGCCACCAGAAGCGCTGTTTGAGCAGCGAGAGGGTTTCATTGACCCCCGGGTGACCAGTGCCAAGTGAAGTGTGAATGGAGTGCAGAAGTGGAGTGCGTTGTGTCCTGGTGATGTAGCGCAAGCCCTGGGGACAACCCGGCGGAGTGCGTGAGGAGGCATTGGAGGAGGGTAAGGTCTCTTCTGACCATTCAATGGGGCTGACGAAAATAGATTCAGGCAGGATGGTTTTGGGTTCTTTGTTCTTTTCTTCTGGGGAGTAGAGACGAGAGAGAACATCGGCTTTCAGGTTATTGGAGCCAGGTCGGTAGGAGATGGTGAAATGAAATCTTGAGAAGAACATCGCCCAGCGGGCTTGGCGAGGGCTGAGTCGTTTGGCGGCTTTCAGATATTCAAGGTTCTTGTGGTCGGTGAGAACCTGAAAGGGATGATTGGCCCCCTCCAACCAATGCCTCCATTCCTCAAGGGCAAGTTTCACAGCCAGGAGTTCATAGTCCCCGATGTCATAGTTCACCTCCGCCGGGTTGAGCTTGCGGGAGAAGGCGCATGGATGGAGCCTACTTGGATTCCCCTGCTGCTGCGAAAGGACCGCTCCCACTCCTGTGGTGGAGGCGTCCAACTCCACGACGAATGGCAGGTCCGGGTTGGGTCGGATGAGGAGGGGAGCGGTGGTGAAGGTTTTCTTGAGGGTTTCAAACGCTTCTGTGGCAGGTTGGGACCAGGACAGAGACTTGGGCTGCTTACGGAGGAGGTTGGTGAGTGGGCTGACGATAGTACTGTAGTTCTTGATGAATCGATGGTAGAAATTGGAGAAACCAAGGAATCGTTGGAGTTCTTTTACGGTGCTTGGAGCTGGCCAGTTTTGGATGGCAGATACCTTCCCCTCGTCCATCCAGATGCCACTGTGATCGATCACATATCCTAGGAAGTGAACAGAGGGCTGGTGGAACGAGCACTTCTCTGCTTTCAGGAACAGATGGTATTGCCGTAAGCATTTGAGGACCTCCGCAACGTGGTGGCGATGTTCGGCCAAGCTCCGGGAGTAAATCAGGATGTCATCGTTATATATACCAGCACGCACTTGTGGAGAAACTCCCGGAGCACCTCATGGATGAAATCCTGGAATACGGAGGGGGCGTTGACCAGGCCATACGGCATCACGAGGTATTCGTAGTGACTGGTGGGTGTGACGAAGGCGGTCTTCCACTCGTCCCCCTCGCGTATCCGGATGAGGTTATACGCGCTGCGGAGGTCCAGCTTGGTGAACACAGTGGCACCGCGGAGATGTTCCAGGGCCGCTGGGACGAGGGGAAGTGGGTACCGGAATTTAACTGTGATCTTGTTTAGTGACCGGTAATCGATGCAGGGCCGCAAGCCTCCGTCGTTCTTGGCCACGAAGAAGAAGCTTGAAGCAGCAGGGGAAGTAAACGGGCGGATGTATCCTTGGTTAAGGGTCTCTTTGATGTATTCCTCCATGGCCTTCTCTTCCAGCACAGATAGGGGGTAGATGCGTCCCCTAGACACTGGCTCACCCGGTAACAGATCTATGGCACAGTCCCATGGCCGGTGTGGAGGAAGGTAATCCACAATATAAGCACAGACTCAGGGTCAGCCTTCTTTGTCTTTCTGTAGGTGACAAACGGGAGTTATCCAACTGCATGGGTTCGGTGGCTGGTTCTGGAGAGCTGACGGGTTCGGACCGACGGAGGAGCGTGCCGGCTAGTGGCTGGCCGTGGTGCTCAAGGAGACATGACTGCATACGAGAACCCACTCTAATGGCGAGCTGGATGAAACGTTTGAGTCCTATGGAGTCCTCGTATGCAGCGAGATGCAGCCGCACGTTGGGTTCCAGACCTTGTCGGAAGGTGGTGATGAGGGCTTGTTCGTTCCATCCGCTGTTTGCGGCGAGTGTTCGGAACTGCAAGGCATAATCGTTAACTGTGTTGTTTCCTTGTTTTAAATTATACAATTTCTCACCAGTTGATGAATCAGTTAGGGGTCTTCCGAAAACTTCTCTGAAGTCAGAAACGAAATCAGCATAGGATTTTACAACAGGTCCTTTCTGAGCCCAGAGGGAATCTGCCCATTGAAAAGCCTTGCCTTGCAGTTGGGAAATCACGAACGCTATCTTCGCCGTGTCGGTAGGATAGAGGTGCGTCTGCATCTCCAGGACCAACTCACACTGAAGGAGGAATCCACTGCAGTCCTCCGCCGATCCTGAGAAGGGCGCCGGTTTGGCCATGGGACTGGCGGTGAACACAGGAGAAGCAGCGGTGGTGGTGGATGCGGAAGCAGCCGCGGCGGTGGATACAGGTGACGGTGGTTGTGGAGTGAGAGCTCGTCGGAATGCATCCACGAGCTCTTGGAACGGGTCGTGATGGCTCATGCTGATCGATGGTTGTTATGGTTCGGTCTTCTGTTATGACAGAGACACCGGAGGCAGAGATAAAAGCAATGATACAGTTTATTGGTATGATCAGCAGAGAAACAGGTGAGTTGACTGGTGAATACGATGATCTTGAATGAGAATGAGAGTTAATACTGTCCTTGTTTTTGATGCAGGTGATAATGGGAGAAGACGCTGGAGCTGGCAGACGAACACACTCACACACAGGAAGGGAAGAACACGAGGGAACCAGGAGACGATGGAGACGAAGGAGATAATGGAGACAGGTAAGTATCACTTTGGAGTCCTTGAAGGTAAGCGTACAACAGGTTGTATCACAAACGAGACCGGACAATGTGTGTGTGTGAGTGTGTGGTATTTATCCTGTGGTTGATGACTGCGGTGATGATGTGCAGGTGGCAGTGATTAGTAGGCTGGTGACTGAGTGCGTGGGTAAGGGAGTGAGGTGGAACCTGACGTGTCTGTGACAGTTCCCAGCAATTGGGTTGTTTTAACCCATCGGTTGGGTTAAAGGCAGTTCACCCAAAAATTAAAATTCTATCATCATTTACTCACCCTCAAGTTGTTCCAAAACTGTATACATTTCTTTGTTCTGTTGAACACAAAGGAAGATATTTTGAAGAAAGTTTGTGACCAGGCCACTTTGGGGCACCATTGACTTCCATAGTAGGAAACTACTACCACTACTACTAAACTACTATGGAAGTCAATGGTGCCCCAAAGTGGCCTGGTCACAAACTTTCTTCAAAATATCTTCCTTTGTGTTCAACAGAACAGAGACATTTATACAGATTTGGAACAACTTGAGGGTGAGTAAATGATGATAGAATTTTCATTTTCAACTATCCCTTTAAATGTTTGCCCAACGTGCTGTGCAGTTTTATTAAAAAAATTGTTTAAAAATGATTATGGCTGGCTCAAAAAGAACCCAAAATAGGTTGGAAATTAAAAATCAGACACATAATTAATAGAGGCAACAATAATAATCAAAAGGTGAACATTTAGTAATAAGCAATTTAATAAATGTCTATTGTTTAATTATTATTCATTAAACTTAATTAATAAATGCCCATTTATTAAACATTAAATAAAGGTTCATTTCCAACATACTTTGGGGTCATTTTAAGCAAGCAATAAAGTAATTTTTAAACTATTATTGCGTTAAATAAAACTATCCAGCAGGTTGGGCAAACATTTAACCCAACCGCTGGGTTTGTCCATTTTCAACCCAGCATTTTTAGAGAGTGTAAGTTCACCCTCTCTATAAATAGAATAAAATGAATACATCTAAAGGAGGAGATGAGAGAGCAATCTTTCTACAGCTCTACTGTCCCATCCCCATGTCCTGTCATTTTTTTTTTTTTTTCATTCTATTATTTTTTTTTTTCATTGAACTTTTTGATACACACTGCCCTATGCACTATGCACACTCTGCACTATGCACACTCTGCACTATGTTCCACCGCTTTAAGACAAATGGATTTGTTGTTTGTTGTTTTTTCATATTCAAGAGATTATAGATGCAGCCTTTTTGGGTTCACATCGAATGTTCTTCGACTTTTTTTACAATCTGTTTATGAATACAGATTGATCTGCTGAAAGCAGTTATTTTCAGTTAGATGCCAAATGTTCTCCTCCTATTTAAATTTGATATTGCGGGTGTAATGTTTGAGGTCGAGACAACAGGGTGGTAGATCCAATTGCAAGCTTTATTAAAAGAGCGTAGTCACACAAGCAGGAGGTCAAACACCAGCAAACAGGTTCAGGAGAGACAAGGCAAAGAGTAGTCCAAAAAACAGGCAAATATCAGGGCAGGCAGCAAACGATCATAATCCAGGAAACAGTCCAAAGTCAAAAATACAGGCAGGGCAGGAAACACGGAGACAAGGTATAAAACAAGGCACAACGCAGGGCTAAACAATACTCAGCAATGTGTGTGTGTTTGAGTGCAGCTTATAAAGCAGCACTTCTCAAAGTCCGGACTCCAGTCCGGATCCGGACCCGCCTCCATTTCGTATTTCAACAGCAGTAATTGTGTGTAAGGAATTAAAAGTCTGGATTTCCTACTTTGACAAACGCATGTCAAAATCATTTGTTTAGTGTTTTATATCTTTTTGGAGATGGTCCGAAATTAAAACGAAGGCGAGATATTTAAAGTTTTCCTCCGTGATTCAGTTGCCATGACATCCAGTAAATGGATACTTTTGACGTAATTGGGCGCGACTCGCGCGACACTTCACCGCAGCAGCGTTTGAATGGGTGTGGAGCAGTGGTTCTCAACCTGCGGCCCGTCACTGATGTAAATGCGGCCCGCGATATGCCGACCACAATAAATAAATAAAAAAATATATAGCATACAATTTATTTTTGTTTTAAAATTTAAATTAAAGTGAATTAAATAAATATAAATGAGCTATAATGCTTTATTTGTCATATAAAATAATTTTGGTGACCATTTATTATTTTCAGACATCAGGCAATGTAGGCTAATGACGCAATCACTCAGTTAAGGAAGCAAACACAAGTGCGCGCTTAGGAAGAATTCAAACAGTAGCCATTCATTTTGTAAATTTAAGCCTCAAAATTGTCAAATTTGTTATTAAAGGACAAAAACTAAATGTGGAACATAAAATGAAGGAACACATGCAAACAAGAAGAGTCGCAGCATCAGCAGTAAAGGTAAGAAGAAGAATCAGTTTGCTGTTAATGAGCAAGATGGGCAGCCTTCCTGTTTGCTCTGTAGTAAAGTACTTGACAAGCAAAACCTACAATTTCAAAAGACTGAACTGTGAATTTGATGTGTTTGTTTGATGTATTTTAAATCAGTAAAAATAACCGCATCAGCGCACCCGCGACTGGAATGAGCCCAACTCGCCCGATGCTGCGCGAGGAATTGCGACATGACAGAATGCTTGATATCGTCAGAGATTGTAATTAGCCTACAGTGCGCTCAGTGATGTTTTTAAAAAGAGCTGAGTAACATTTGCTTATGAAGGCATTTATGTGACTGTTTGGTGACTATTGCGATGCTGTTGAAGAGAATCATAATGTCATACAGAATTAAATAGCAACGTGATTGTATATACAGTTTGTGTGTTCATTGAGCATTACTGATAATTATTGTAAAGCTAATGTCAGTAAGTTAGTTTTTATTTGTTATTTGTGTGCAACATCTAGGTATAATAATAGTATTGCTAATAATACCATAACAATAAATCTGATTGGTTTGCATTGGTGATGTCATATGCAAATTATATGCGGCCCGTGAGACTTGGGCTGTGTCCGAAAACTGGAAAATGCTGCCTTACAAGGACACATTTCAAGGTAGTAAGGCATCAAGGCACGTCCGAATCCAATGTTAGCTTCACTTCCTCTCTCATGAGATACCTTCCTCAGATCGATTTTTGAAGGAAGCATAGATGTATCCTTAGCTGCCTTTGATATCCCACAATCCTGTGCTTTCCATTCTGTGACAGTTGAGCTAGAAAAATAAAGATGGCGTCCGAAAGTTGCGTTTGCTGCTCAGTTTTTGTACAAATGTACGATTTTGATCAACATATTTCAATTTTGATATAATTTCTATCGAGAAATTACTACTGCAGTAATTAAATATTTGTTTAGTTCTCACCAAAGCTCACGCTATATTGCTGTAGATCATTAAAATGTTACGCTGCCTCAGAAGTCTGTCCGAAATCAATTTCGTGAGGTGCCTTCATGCACAAACGTTGCCGTACAAGTCATTCTCTTATAAGATAGCGAGGCAGCAAGACAGCTACCTAGGACCATTGTGCGGCCCACTGGGAAAAAAGTTTGAGAACCACTGTTATAAAGTGTCACTGATGGGAAACAGGTGTGATTGGTTCCTAGATGGGGAATTGTGGGAAATGTAGTCCAGAGTGATGTGTGACTGTGTGTGCCATGAAAAGCTAATTGTGGGAAATGTAGTCCAGAGTGATGTGTGACTGTGGCTGCGTCCGCAAACCTAGGTAGCTGTCTTGCTGCCTCGCTATCTTATAAGAGAATGACTTGTACGGCAGCATTTGTGCATGAAGGTACCTCACGAAATTGATTTCGGACAGACTTCTGAGGCAGCATAACAGTTTTATGATCTACAGCAATATAGCGCAAGCTTTGGTGAGAACTAAACAAATATTTAATTACTACAGTAGTAATTTCTCTATAGAAATTTCTATTCTGTCACAGAATGGAAAGCACAGGATATGTGGGATATCAAAGGCAGCTAAGGATACATCTATGCTTCCTTCAAAAATCGATCTGAGGAAGGTATCTCATGAGAGAGGAAGTGAAGCTAACATTGGATTCGGACGTGCCTTGATGCCTTACTACCTTGAAATGTGTCCTCAAAAGGCAGCATTTTCCAGTTTTCGGACGCAGCCTGTGTGTGCCATGAAAAGGTCATTTTGGGAAATGTAGTCCAGAATGATGTGTGACTGTGTCTGCATCTCAATGTGCATAATATCCATCCTAAATAGAATGTGACACTAGTAATATTGAATTCAAGGTATGTGTGCCATGAAAAAGTGACAATGGTGAACCAGTGACCTCTGGTGGGAAGTAGCAGGAAACAGCAGGCGCAGGATACGTGACAGAGGGGGTGCATACAACATTTGCCCACCGGCAACTATAGTTGCCGCACATTCAAATATGATTTTCAAGAAAAGAAAAGAAAAGAAAAAAAAAAAAAACATGGGGAAAATAAATACAGCCCATGCATGAAACCATTCAGAAAAATTTGGGCACAAATGGGTTAATAGGTTGTTCAAAGACTCTTAATCATTCAGAAATTGAACAACTATGTTGCCTTACTGCGAATCAGTCGCACAACGGTTCTGTGACTTTATTTGCTTTGGAAGTTTAGTTGGCAGAGAAGATAACCATTCTGTATGCCATCAGTTAGCCGGCCAATGCTTAATATTAAATAAATAATCTCAGCGTATTGCCTAAAACAAAACTTATGACATCTGTGTATGATGACTTAAATTGATACTGGTCTGGGCTTCACTTCCTCTGTGCTGTTCCGTGAGTCGCGCAGCGTTGCTACATCCGCCGTTGTTGTTGAGGCCAATGGCACTGCTTCCAGCCACCTGGTAGTTCGATCCACCATAGTCAGAAGGTGAGTAAACCCCCGGAAGGGTGGCAGTGGACCAACCAGGTCAATGTTAACATCGTCGTTCTGGTACCTCAAAAGTTTCCAGTGGTGCTTTGATGTGTCTTTGCACTTTAGCCCGCTGACATGCCACACATGCTGAATCCGAACATCCTTTTTCAATCCACGCCACACAAACTTTGACGAGACCAGTTTCTGTGAAGCTTTCCGTCCAGGGTGTGACAAACTGTGGACCTTGTCAAAAACGTCTCGCCTCCACTGCACAGGTCGATGGTGGCCTCTGGAGACATCACACATCAGTGTAACTCCTGTCTCCGTGAAGCGGACATCAGCTATTTTCAATCTTAAGATAGCTGTCCTGTAAGCCTGCACATCGGGGTCAGATTGCTGGTCAGCTGCTAACTGGACAAAATCTATACCCAAGTGTACTGCTTGCACAGTGGCCCTGGAAAGGCAATCTGCCACGACGTTGCTTTTTCCGCCTATGTGCTTGATATCCGTTGTGAACTCAGATATGAAGGCCAGGAGACGTTGTTGTCATGATGACCAGGGCTCAGAAACTTTGGACATAGCATAACCAAGGGTTTATGATCCACAAATTCTGTGAAAACACGTCCCTCCAAAAACAAACGAAAGTGTCTTACTTCCAGGTAGAGCACAAGCAACTCTGTCAAAAGAGCTGCACTTCTGCTCATTTGGGCGGAGCTGCCGACTGAAAAATGCAAGGGGTTGCAAACACCATCTACCAGCTGTTCGTGTACAGCACCCACTGCACAATCTGAGGGATCAGTAGTTATAGCAATGGGGGCATCTGGAATTGGATGAGACAGCATGGTTGCCTGTGCTAAGGCGTGTTTAGCATCCTCAAATGACTTAGTCATCTCTGACCAGGTAATTTGTGTATTCCTGCTGTGTCCTTTGAGGGCCCTGTACAAGGGGGTGCATGAGCTCAGCTGAGGAATGAAACGGTGATAGAAATTCACTATCCCCAAAAACTCTTGCAGTGCTTTGGTTGTGTGGGGAACAGGGAACTTTCTAATAGCATCAACTTTGTCTGGTAGGGGAACTGCCCCCTCGCTTGTGATCCGGTGACCAATAAAGTCAATAGCAGCCAGGCCAAACTGACACTTGGCGGGGTTAATTATCAAGCCACGTTGGCCAAGGCGAGCAAACAGCAATTGTAGATGAGTCAGGTGTTCTCTTCTGGAGGTAACTGGTGACTAAAATGTCATCCAAGTACACAAATAAAAAATACAGGTCTCGTAGGATGGAGTCCATCATGCGCTGAAAGGTTTGCGCTGCATTTTTGAGCCCAAAAGGCATCCGCAAAAATTCAAAAAGCCCAAATGGTGTTATCACAGCTGTTTTTGGGACGTCCTCCTTGAAGACTGGCACCTGATGGTAACCTCGAATAAGGACCACTTTCGAAAAAATAGTTATCCCAGCCATTCGGGCCAAAAAATCCTGAATGTGTGGAACTGGGTATCGGTCAGGTGTGGTGATGTCATTGAGTCGACGATAATCTCCACATGGGCGGTAACCGCCCTCCACTTTGGGGACTATGTGGAGGGGCGAGGCCCAAGGACTGTCAGAGCGTTGCACTATACCCAGTTTTTCCATGTTAGCAAACTTGGCCTTGGCAACTGCAAGTTTAACTGGATCTAAACGACGGGCCTGGGCATGAACCGGCAGTCCGGATGTAGAGATATGATGTACAACCCCATGGCTGGCCATCACTGAGGAGAAAGTGGGTTTAGTGATATTGGGAAATTGACAGAGCAGTCGGGTGAACTCACAGTCAATGGTCAATGCGCTGGACAGAGTGGTTGTGGGAAAGGTGCTCCTTGAACAAGGTAAAACATTGAAACTTTCCGCGGTGACCAAACAGCAGTTTTTGACATCAACCAACAGTCCATTAGTGCACAGGAATTCAGCACCCAGGAGGGGCCTATTCACATCTGCCAACACAAACTCCCATGTAAAACGTTGTCCATTGAAGCATAGTGGTACTAGTCGTTTCCCATAGGTGCGTATTTTGCCTTGATTGGCTACCTCGAGCGGTAAGCCAACCTCGCCAGAGCGTCTATCCACTGTTGATGCGGGCAGGACGCTAACCTGCGCCCCTGTATCACACAGGAAATGTCGGCCAGATAATGAGTCTGTGATGAACAGTAAGTAAGCAGTGTCGTTAGCTACTATGCTACTGACAGTCGGCACATTGCGGCTCACATTAAAAGTGCATGGAAGACGGCACTTTTTGGCTTTCGCCCCAAAACGGGCGTGAAAGAAACATAGTCCTTGTTCAGCCAGCAGACGTGCAGAAGGGGCTGGCCGTTCATCTGAACCCCATGCTACAGACGTAGTTACTGAGTCATTTGCTGTACTTTTGTGTGATGCTGCCTGATACACATCTGCCAGCTGTGCCAGTTCCCTGTAATCAGTCATTGTATTGTTTGCAAAGGAGGTACGAATGTTTTTTTGGTAATTGTAAGAACAATTCTTTAAAAAGAAAGCATGGCTTATACTCACCCAGCAGCGCTAACATGTGGTCCATTAACTCTGACGGCCGTGAATCGCCGAGGCCAGGCAGGGAGAGCAAACAACATGCTCTTCCAGTCTCTGATAAACACAAAGTCTTCAACAGATACAGTGCCCTCCACAATTATTGGCACCCTTAGTAATTATGAGCAAAAGCAGCTGTGAAAATAAACCTGCATTGTTTATCCTTTTGATCTTTCATTAAAAAAAAATCACAAAATTATAACCTTTCATTTAAGGAAAATAATTGAAAGTGGAGGGAAACTCACATTATGAAATTAATGTTTTTCTCCAAAACACATTGGCCACAATTATTGGCAACCTTTTATTCAAAACTTTTTGCAACCTCTTTTTGCCAAGATAACAGCTCTGAGTCTTCCCCTATAATGCCTGATGAGTTTGGAGAACACCTGACAAGAGATCAGAGGCCTTCATGCAGAATCTCTCCAGATCCTTCAGATTCCAGCTCCATGATGGTGCTTCTTCTATTCAGTTCACTCCACTCATTTTCTTTAGGGTTCAGGTCAGGGGACTAGGACGGCAGGAGCTTCATTTTGTGATCAGTGACACATTTTTGTGTTGGTTTTGATGTTTGTTTTGGATCATTGTCTTGATGGAAGATCCAACCATTGCCCATTATTGGATTTCTAGCAGAAGCAGTCAGGTTCTGATTTTTTATCTGTTGGTATTTGATAGAATCCATGATACCATGTATCTGAACAAGATGTCCAGGACCTCCAGCAGAAAAATAGGCCCACAACATTAAAGATCCAGCAGTATATTTAACCGTGGACATGGGGTACTTTTTATCCATGTGTGCACCAAACCCATCTGGTGGGTTTGCTGCCAAAAAAGCTCTTTTTTTTTAGTTTCATCTGACCATAGAAGCCAGTCCAGTTTGAAGTTCCAGTCGTTTCTGACAACTGAATATGCTGGAGATTGTTTCTGGATGAGAGCAGAGGATTTTTTTTGAAACCCTCCTGAACAACTTGTGGGGATGTAGGTGCTGTTTGATCATTTTATTAGGCTTTCTGAGACTCAAGACTCAACTAATCTCTTCAATTCTCCAGCTGTGATCCTTGGAGAGTGCTTGGCCACTCAAACTCTCCTCCTCACTTCACATTAGGACAATTTAGACACACGTCCTCTTCCAGGCAGATTTGTAACATCTTTAGTTGATTGGAACTTCTTAATTATTGCCCTGATAGTGGAAATGGGGATTTTCAATGCTTTAGCTATTTTCTTACAGCCACTTTCTATTTTGTGAAGCTCAACAATCTTTTGCTGCACATCAGAACTATATTCTTTGGTTTTACTCATTGTGATGAATGATTAAGGAAATTTGGCCTCTGTGTTTCCTCATGTTTATCCTCCTGTGGAAGAGGAAGTCATGGCAGGACAATTTCATGTTCATGATGTGCCAAAAAATGAAAATATAAATAAAAAAATGGGAATATACTTCAGAGATATTTTACTCATAAGATTTTCTAGGGGTGCCAATAATTGTGGCCAATGTTTATTGGAGAAAAAACATTTATTTCATAATGTGAGTTTCCCCCCACTTTCAACTGTTTTCCCTCAATGAAATGTTAGAATTTTGTGAATTTTTGAATGAAAGATCAAAAGGATAAACGATGCAGATTTATTTTCACAGCCGCCTTTGCTCATAATTACTAAGGGTGCCAATAATTGTGGAGGGCACTGTATGCCTTCAGTGTAGAATATTTATCCCGAGCCCTGGGATTTTCCAGAATGCTGATCACTCATGCGGCCGTGGTGCTGCTGAGGGCTGCGACGACATAGTAGTATCTCATGTCATCCGCGGTTATTTCCCGTAAGGCAAACTGAGCTTCGGCTTGAGCAAACCATATGGCCGCTTGTTGCTCCCAAAACTCCGGCAGCTTCAGGAGACAGCATTCGTTGACATCACAAATAAGTTATTTGTTCTGCATCGGGGTCACCAATGTAGCTTTTAAGCTATCAAAAATTAGTGATGGCTGATTTCGAAACACTGCTTCATGAAGCTCAGAAGCTTCATGAATCTTTTGTTTCAAATCAGTGATTCGGAGCGTGTATCAAACTGCTAAAGTCACGTGATTTTAGTAAACGAGGCTTCATTACATCATCACTGTTTCGAAATTTCAATGGTTCACCGATAGAGGGCGATGATAAAGTGAGCCCATGAATCATGCAGATTCACTGAGAACTATTGAACAAGTGTCTAGGGCTTTACCCTATGGTTTTACCTGATCTCTGAACAGTTTTATACATTTGTAGATGTTTTAATTATACATTAGAATAATTAAAATTAATAATGGTAGTTATTAATCTCTTATTGGCCTGTTTAGCTTGAGCCATGGAACAAAGAAACAAGCCTTTAAAATTGATAAAAGAACATATATTATACAGACACTATATTTAATCTTATTAGATGATTAGTTAATTCCATTTGATTGATTTTACTTTCAATGATGTGTGAATTATGGATCAGTAATGTGTGGATTGCTTGTATCTATTGCTATTGTGCCCCTACACTGCGTTATATAGGACTGTCTCTTTACGACCGCAACAAACAGGACACTTTTCAGACGCAGATTCCAACTTCGCCTCAGCGCCAGATGCAAGTGAAACAAGCACGAAAAAGGAAGGTGACGATGAGGGAGCTTCAGTTGAACAAGAGTGAACTGCGGTCAGATGAGATGTTGTCAGGCTATGCCAGTAAAACTGCAGTTTTTGAAAAATGAACCTGACTGTCCAATCAGCCATTATGATGTGCTCGCAGTGCGCATTCAAGAATTGCACGTGCAAATGCGCCGGCGCCTGCTGCAAATAACTTTATTATAGTGTGGGCGGCTGCCTTGCAACTCACTGAGTTGCAAGAGTATTGTTAATATTTTTTTTATTTATTCATATTTGAGTGTACCTTCACCACGTGATATAGTTAAGACGTTTAAAATTGTCCAAAACAATCCCTTATCATGTTGAAGCCCTGTTATAAAACACGTAACAGTATTTCTTTAATTTAACATGATCAGTTAGTACATTACTACCTGAAACCTGAAAATGATAACGACGTTTGATAACTGATGATAATTGCGTCGGGGTTGCCAGGTTTTCACAACAAAACCCGCTACTTTTACGGGGGGGTTAAAATCCGTGTTTTTGGCGGAGCTCCCCAGGAAAAAGTCGCATTCCAGGGGCTAAATATCATGTTATTTGGGTCGCTTCAACCCGCGGACATGAAAAAACGACCCGAAGGAACAGTGAAAATGTACCCCAATTCTGCTGGGAAAAACAGCGGACCTGGCAACACTGAATGGCATTCTTCTCTCACGTTCTTCATGAAGTAGCGGCGCGCGCGACCGCGACCAGTGTGGCTGACTGTGCCGCAACCGCGATACCACCTCATATTTCAATGATCTGTTTTTAGAGTGTGCAAGCGACGTTCCTGAATGCGGACACGCGCATATACACAGGCAGGCTCTCTGTGTTTGCTCCTCCATGGCGATGACGGCGTGTGGTTAAAAAATCATAACAAACTAGTTTGAAAGTGGGGGGGACACAAACGGGATTTTGAAAAGTGGGGGGGGACATGTCCCCCTGTCCCCAGTGGAAATTACGCCCTTGTCAAAAATACATGGGAGCAAACGCGATTGAATGTAGGGGTTTGTATCTCGTTATTTTATTCAAATAATCAATAACGATTGATTTTTCACTCCTCTCAGAAATTAAGAACTATAAGTTTCATTGTAAATAGTGGTCAAATATCCAAGCTGTCTAATCTATAATAATTCAAATCTCAAGTTTAAAACTGTGGTTCATGATTTATTTTCAAAGGGAAAAAAAGACAACAACAACAAAAAAAACTTTTCAAAACATCCCTCCTCCCCCTCTGTTTTTTTTTCACAAATCGCACCCTGTGATCAGCAATAATAAAACAGGCAGTGTGCCAAAAGTGTTGGCTATAGTTGAGAGTGCAGGTGCGAAGTAAATAGTTATTTCTGGGATAAACTAGTATAAAAATAATATTTCAGATATAAACACACCGAATTTATGGACACACCGAAGAAAGCCTCTGCCTCGACTCGCGTATCTGCCATGTTTGTAGTTTTTTAACACTTTTTATTCATGTTTGTAGTTTTAATCGAATCTTCCAACACACTATGAGTTGGGGGCAATATTGGCCATAGCTTGTGCACAGATATGCACTACAGATTCTAACCTTTTACACTCTATGGGTCTCATTCATGAAACATTCGTAAATATACGAGTAAATATGTGAGTGATTTGCGCGTAAAGAGACCTTCCCGAAAACTCTTCTCCTGATTCACAAATACTTTGTAAACGTCAGAAGTGATAGTGAAATGTGTGTGTGTGTTAATGAATTCCAATCAGTCGTAAATGGGACGCGCGTGCACGCTCATTCTCAATTACCATAAATCCCGCCCATTAAATCCGACTGACAACTATATATGGGCATCATATTATGACACCAAACAAAGGATTTTGGCCATTTGGGGCCATTAGTTTGCCCAGCCCTATTGAAATCAATTAATTATTTGATTAAAGTGCTCCGTTTGCAGATGCTATTACTGGCTCTCACAATAAAAGTAAAAAGAAAAAACTTATGTGATTACTATATATAATATTTTTTCAAAATGCTGTGTAAATATGTACCTTATTAAGGTGAATTAAAATGCAGCCTTATTAATGAGCAAAACGTTCGGATGTTAAACGTACAATTTACGTGTGGCTGGGAGCAGGTGTAGATTTCTTTCGTACCAACTAACATTTGGAAAATACGAACATTTTAATGAATCCGAAAATTTACGCCAGAACCACTTTACACACGATTTACACAAAAATTCGTTCTGCTCGTGTTTCATGAATGAGACCCTATGATTCTAACCGTAAAAAGTAGACAATCCGGGTATCTCTGGCATACTAATTTCAACATACGATATGGGACACACCAATTCTAATGTCGAATAGTATGCAACTTTAAATGAAATACAACTATAAAAAAAAAACAAAAAAAAAACAAAGACAGGAACAGAACAAAATAGAAATGGGACGCAGAACATCACTTATCTCCAAAAAAAAGCTTACGTCATGACGTAGCCCATAGTCCACTGTACTTTTTGGGATGTAGCCTACCATTCTAATTGAAAAAGGACTGCGGTCAAGCCAGCCGTCATCGCAAAATGCACGGTCAATCTAGCCGCCACTATATTTTGTGGTGTGCGCATACACTGGCTATTACGGTAAGACCGTCAGAAAACTGATCTGAAAACAAGTATTTTTCTGTCAAAGTGATTTCACATTCATTTATTCAGTCAGTCTGTCTGAATAAATGAAAATAACTAAATAAATACATTTTTTACAGCCCAATTTCACCTGAAAATTGTAGTTGTACACCTCACAGCCTGTCACTTTATGATATGCTGAAATCAATAATAAATGTCTGCCTGAATAATAATAATAATAATAATAATAATAATAATAAAACAGGCCTAAATAAATAAATATAAATGAAAAAATATATATATTTCACAGCCCAATTTCACCTGAAAATGATAGTACACCTCGGACCCTGTCACTTTGATATGCTGAATTCCAAGACAAAAGTCTTCCTGAGTAAATGGAAAAAAGGCCCAAATAAATATAAATAAAAATTTAACAGGCCAAAGTCACCTGAAAATGATAGTACACCTCACAATCTGACACTGTCTGCTGCTAAATTCCAAAATAAAAGCCCTCCAAACTTCATATCTATGCGCTGTTTTGTCTATAAGTTCAGAAAATCATAAAAAGTAAAGTCCTAGTTTCCACAAAATAGATTCACCTCAGATAGAGAGTACTCCTGCTCACGGTGTCAACTACACCGTTTCAAGACAATTCTGATGTTGTATTCCAAAATAAGAGCCCCACAAAACTCATGTTTCAGCTGTTTTGACTATATATATTCAGAAAACCATAAAAAGAAAAGTCCTAGTTTCCACAAACCAAATTCACCTCAGATGGGCAGTACACCTGCTCACGGTGTCAACTACACCGTTTCAGGAGATTCTGATGTAGTATTCCAAAATAAGAGCCCCCCCAAACTTCATATATATGCTGTTTTGACTACATTCAGAAAATCATAAAAAGAAAAGTCCTAGTTTCCACAAACCAAATTCACCTGAGATGGACAGTACACCTGCTCACGGGGTCAACTACACAGTTTCAAGACAGTCTGATGTTGTATTCCAAAATAGGAAGGATGGGACCCGGGTGTGGCTGAGGGGCTCGACAGCGCCCCATTGAATGGTGTCCGAAAACTTGGTCCATATATCAAACACGCTTGCATGTATTTGTATGAAACTCTGTGCTCATATAAACCTCATCGGGCCTAACAACGTTCATACTCTAAGTTACATGCCAGCTCAACAGGAAGTCAGCTATTATGGGTTGTTTGAAAAACGCACACTCTGGAATTTGATATACTCCTCCTAGGTGATTAATCTGATCACCACCAAACTCGGTAAGAATGAAGTCAAGACATTGAGGATGTAAAATTTAGAGCAGATTTTTGATATTCCAAACGGTTTGGCCGTGGCAAGGCAACAAATTTATGGTGAGAAAAGGGAAACAGGAAATGTGTTATAACCTCTGCATACATTGATTGATTTTTATGAAACTTCAGCTGTGTGCTCATTGTAGGAGTCCGATCACAAGGATGTGCTACTTTCAAAATGCTTTAAGATCACCCTCTAATTTTTACCCAATTTGCTTCAAACTTCATTGGAATAATGTCAAGACATAACGAATGTAGACCTGTAAAAAGATTTTTAATATTTTTCAAACACTGTTGCCATAGCAACAGATCAAACTTCAATATTTGTTTTGGATGGGTTTGAGGCCCTTAGCATGCTTCAAATTGCATGAAGCTCGACTCATATGTCAAGATTGTCATCCAGTAGACATGGGCAAAGCCTCAGAAACGGGCAAGAAGGATGGCCTCTATAGCACCACTATGGGGTTAGTTTAACCTACAGTCACCAAACTCGGTACACACATTGTTCTCATTAACCCATTTGTGCCCAAATTTTTCTGAATGGTTTCATAGTCCTGTTAATAGTGTCCTATGTGAACATGTTCTGCATTTATTTTTCCCAGATTTTTGTTTTTTTTTTCTTAAAAAACGTGTTTGAATGTGCGGCAACTATAGTTGCCGGTGGGCAAATATGTTGTATGCACCCCTCAATGTAAAATTTGAATAGGAGGAGAAAATTTATGCATCTAACTCAAAATAACTGCTTTCAACAGATCAGTCAAAGTCAAAGAACATTCAATGTGAACACAAAAAAGTTGCATCTATCTTATAATTTCTTGGATATGAAAACACAACAAACAACAAATCCATTAGTCTTAAAGCGGTGGAACATAGTGCCGAACAAAGTCCAGCCATTAAGTTGCTCTAACAGAGCATTGTGAATCAAAAAAGTTATATTACATCATTCATTAGAAAAAAATTACTCTTATATGTGACCCCGGACCACAGAGCCAGTCAGAAGTCGCACGGGTATATTGGTAGCTATAGCCAACAATACATTGTATGGGTCAAAATTATTGTTTTTTTTTTTTTTCTTTTATGGCAAAAATCATTAGGATATAAAGTAAAGATCATGTTCTGTGAAGATATTTTGTAAATTTTCTACTGTAAATATATAAAAAATTATTTTTGTGAGTGGATATACATTGCTAAGGACTTCATTTGGACAACTTTAAGGCAATTATCTCAATATTTCAATTTTTTTGCACCTTCAGATTACAGATTTTCAAATGGTTGAGTCTCGGCCAAATGTCCTATCCTAACAAACCATACATCAATGGAAAGCTTATATATATTCACCTTTCAGATGATGTATAAATCTTAATTTCAAAGAATTGACCCTTATGAATGGTTTTGTAGTCCAGGGTCACATATAACAAACACACAAAAAATAAATTAATTAAAAAATGAATTAATTAACAAATAACAATATATGATATATAACAAAAAGCAAAAAGCACTAAACAAGACCAATAACCTTGATTTATTAACCCATTAAAGACAGTATACCCCATTTCCCCATTATATATGTACTTACAAGTCACTTGCCCACCAGCAACTATAGTTGCCGCTCATACTTTTGACTAAGTATACAAAAAACTATAGATCTCTTGTAAGATTTGTTTTGTTTGGATGATTCTAGAGACCCTCATGATTACGTAGATATATATATGTCAACAAAAATTTTCTAATGTTAACATGAAAATTACTTTTCTTTGGGAGGGTTTGCCTTCACTATGCTTCCTGGAAGTAGGGGTAGGAAGTTGACAGCCTCATGTCACACAAAGAAGTGAATACCTTTTTTTTGTTCTTGAAATCCTTTATTTAGATGTTTTCTAGCATGTCATTGAGAAATAAAACATGGAAAACATCTAGAAGAAAATTTTACAAAAGGAAAATGACAACCATACACTGCGGCAACTATGTGTATACAACTAACACGATGTAATATAAAACTGAGTTCACCTACATCGTGGGGACCAGCCACCGGTCCCCACAATGTAAATTAATTAATAAAAATACTTAATGATGTTTTTGTGAGAAAATAAAGGTGTGCACAGTTTCCTGTGATGGTTAGGGTTAGGGTAGGGGGATAGAAAGTACGGTTTGTACAGTATTAAATGTACAAACGTGTGTGTGTGTGTGTGTGTGTGTGTGTGTGTTTGAATAACTTTTGAAATATTGAACTGCAAATGATAACTTCACACTAATTTGAAATTGAACCATGACATTATATCACTATTTGGACAGGACTACTTTTCAAATTTCATTTGAGTTACAATTATTATTACCAACACCTGTGATTTCATGTTCTGATTCATACAAGACTTAAATCTTTGTTTTGTTTTTACAAAGGAGAGTGTGTGTTTTCTCAACATGGGTGTTATAGAAAGTCATGAGTTGTGTTTGCAAACATCATGTACAATGCATATATATATATATATATATATATATATATATATATATATATATATATATATATATATATATATATATATATATATATATATATATAATTTTTTTTTTTTTTTAATATAATTTATTATTATATAATTATATATATCCTAAATATTGTTGATGTATTTCATTTTTCCAGGAGCTCATTGCTTCTACCTTAAAATTAAATGCTAACAGTATTTGTAAATTAATTGCACAAATTATTACATTATTTGCTAACTGCATTCTTCTAATGTTGTAATTTTGACATGCATTCTCTGTAAAGCTGCTTTGAAACGATATGTATTGTGAAAAGCGCTATACAAATAAATGTGATTTGAATTTAATTTAATTTAATCTTATTATTACCTTAGACTGATATTAAAATCATCTTTGCAGGTTCTGTGATTGGCTCTATTTATTAATTTTATAATTTTATTTTTTTACCACACATATTGAAATTTAATGAACGGATGCTTTTGGAGCATAAGACTGGTGCACAAACGATAGTTCAGGGAGGTCTAAAAACACATGAAGAGAAGTGTTAGAATAATACAACATCAGCAATCACAGACATTTACATTAGACTGGATTAGATTTCTCAGGAATTTCTTTGCTCAACTGTGGAGTTTGAGCAAACAGTATATAATTTGCTCTAGAATTTTTATAGAGGTTGTCTGAGAAAAACATAGACATGGCAGATTAGGATGATATTGTTTATTTATTTGGAATCGAACTATAACATTCTATGATGTGACGATTTGCACAGTTATTAATCAATTTATGGGTGGAATATGAATATCATAATTCATAAGGTTTTATGAATTATTATTATGCACATACCGACCCAAGGGGGAATTAACCATATATGGTGAATTAACTACAACGAATTAAAATCAATCACATATATGATTAGTTCTGTTTTAATAATTATGTAGAGAACTATCGGTCCGTCCAGCAAAGCGGTAAGTTCCACAGACTCTTACGACAGAAATATTACCCTCTGGCCACGAAGATAAATATGACAACGTATGACAACGGGCGGTGCACCTATGCGCCGAACGCGTCTTTCCCACCCATACGGTAAAAAAATATATTTTCAAATATATTTCAAAATATACAAAAATTGGCCAAAAAATATATTCGCTATAAATATATTTTCACATATAAATATATTTTCTAAAAATATATTTTTTGGCCATTTTTTGTATATTTTTAAAAAATATATTTTCAAATATATTTATATAAATATATTTTCCTAAAATGTATTTTTTGGCCATTTTTTGTATATTTTTTAAAAATATATTTTCAAAATATATTTTACAAAAGCATTTAAAAATATATTTTGCCCTACATATATTTCAACCCAAGAAAATACATTCACATGTCACATTTGAAAAACTTTTATTTGTTGTCTATAACACATGATCATTTGAATAATAATCAGCAAGGAACATATTTTACAATGTTCAAAAAATTACAATATTCAAACAAATATAACTTTTTTGCTTTCAAGAAGTCTCAGTTTCCCCACGTCAAATCCTCAAAGCCTCTTTGGACACATTTGGAAATCTCTTCTTGACTGTGAGACAAAAATCAGTTATTTTTTTAACTTAATGTTTCTAGTAAATTTTCCTTTCACTAAGTATTAACTTACCGTATATATGGCTGCCATGGTTTCCTCATCAAGGGCACTTCTCTGTCTCTACCACTGTAACGTTACTCATACAAAAGACAAAACACAATAACTGAACATCAGTACAGGTACAGAGGGCATGCACTTTGTCCTCTAACTAGTTTTGGATTTCCTGATATTTTTGTTTACATTGGAACTAAAACAATTTACAGGTATACTGGATTTTAAAGATATTTAATGGGCATATTTTTAGACAGTACAGTAAAGAAACTGATGATTGAGGAGAGGTCGAATTAGCCTTTCTTTACACTTCTGCATTGCATTTTCACTTTTACAAATGAAGGGATAGTGGAATATCACAAAGTCACTCAGTTAAGCTAACTTAACAAAGGGATACTTACCCTCATGCTGTTCCAGTTGATTATGACATTCTCTTTGTCTGTGGAATACAAACAGAGATATTTAGAAAAATAATCCATCTCTGTGTGTTCACGCAAGAAGGTCAAAAACCAAAGTGAACATGACGGTAATCCACATGACCTCAGTTGATTAATCAACTTCTTCTGAAGTGAAACTTTAGGTGTGTTTTTGGAAAATACTGTTATGTTAAATTTGTTACATTACAGATTTGCCAACTGTCCAATATGGGCTCAAAGTCAACATGTTGTAATTTGTGAGGTGTTTTAAAGCTTGAGGAATCATTTGGATGTACAGACTTTAAAATATTAGTATTTTTCTAACACACACCTAGTGTTTCACTTCAACTAGGGTCATGTTGACTATTTCATGTTTATTACTGTGAAGCTGTTTTGTATAAAGTGCCACAGAAATGAAGATGACTTGACTATGAACATTATCCTGTACCTGTGACTTGTGGTTCTCCAGCACAATTGTTGGGCTGGTGGGGCGGACAGCAAGTGGACAAGCGTCTTGACAGATGGGTTTTGACCCGCACCTGTTCCAGACAGAAACAGATATTAACACAAGTGCAGAGAACATTTCAATTCATAAATTACACAAATAAAATAATATAATTTGCTTAACAGTGCTTAATTAAAAAAAAAAAAAAATCTACTTCTCAAGTGTCTCATCATTCTCACCTTGTTGCTGTTGCACAAACCGTCTCTGCTTCTGCTACTGAAAATAAAAAGTAGATTTTTTTACAGTAATGAATGACACATGTAAACCTGTAAGTCGTGACAAATAAGCATCTTCTGTTACAAGCAACTTACTGAATCACTGGCTCAACTGGATAATCGAAAACAGCTTGTCATTCAGTAGAAAGTGAATAAAAATTATAGTAAGGCTATATTAATAATGATAATAATAATAATAGTAGAAAAATTGAGCGTATGAAATGCCATTAATGCCAAACCAGCATATGCCTGAACTTTAATAACGAGCAAATAACGTGTGCCTAATTAACAAGTTTAGTAAAACATTAAATTTAGCAAAAAACAAAACAAAAACAAAAACACTTACATTACAGGCTCCACTATCAGTGACAGGAGCATCATAGATCGACAACAGCAGGCAGCACGGTCTCCCAAACACTCTACAGCTGAAATTAAAAAAATATATATTAAACATTTTTTGTGTGTAACGTTAGTTTTCACTAGTGTCCAAATTAAAAACAACTAACTTTAAAACGGAAATCTGAAAATATCAAATGCGTCTCATGTGAGCAAATAAACAAACGGGGCATTTGACAAATAAAGTTAAACAAAAACCTCGACAATAAAACATTATACATTCACAGTAGCAATGAACATTACATATGTGAAAAATGACGACTAAAAATAAAGTTATAACGTTAGCTCTTACCTTTTACTCCGAGAACTCCCGGCTGACTGACGACCGTTACAGTTCAAAATGACGCGCATGCGCAGTACTCCAAAAGTCCGTGTGCGCTGCTAGTGGTTTCCCATTCAAATTACGTAAGAGTTAACATCGTACATCTAGCGATTTTATTAATCTATTTATTTGTATTTGATGTAGATCTAAACACTATATTACACTGACAATAAATTACAATTAAATAAATAAATAAATGAATTAAATAATAAGTAATAGACTAAAACACACATTTGTGAGGTGCCATGATCACTATTACACAGATCTGTATTTTTTGGGAAGATATGTGAACAAAGTGTCAATGTGAAAAATATGTGGAAATTCATGTTTTTCTGTAAGTGTTTAAAATTCTTCAAACATAATGGATAGTTTTGTTCGCAAGGCTTTCTTCCACGCACATTTGCATTGTCGACTGTAAGATTGGAAATGTATTTTCTTGCGCCCTGAAATATATTTTTATATATAAATATATTTTTCCTGTCCCTGAAATACATGTTTAAATATATTTTAAGTATATGAAGGTTGAAACAAAATATATTTTCAGTTTCAAAAATATATTTCATTGAACTTCACTGTTTGTAACATATATTTACCATATATTTAAAATATATTTTGGCCAGATAAAATATATTTTTTTACCGTATGGGCATGGTCTTTCCGCGCTCGTGGGCAAAGGAGTTTCTCTGAAAGGCTCGCGCGAGACTGAACGGAACGCGGGAAATGAAGTATACCCGGGCCTTAACCGCTCTAAATTGTAATGGACTGGAGCTATGGACTGGAGCTCATGTTCACATCGGGAACATGGGAGCACCGTGATGCGACCGCAAAAGGCACTTTCACTTTCACGATCAAAGTGCACACCACTGATGATAAGCATTGTAAATGCAGTATTACAGTACACATACCAATGAAACGCACAGATCTCCTCTCGTGCGTCCTCCACTGGATGAGGCAATATCACTTTTGTTTCTATTTCAGATATCTCTTTTATAGATGCCATCAATGCTTTTGCTTTTCAAGATGTAATTACCGAAATCAAAACAGTCCATAAACTATAAATCCTCACGAAAACGTCAGTCAAGCCAGCTCGCGCGTCAACCTGAGAGATCAGCCTCCTTACATTAAAGTGTCAAATTCTCGGTTTCTGAATGGATGGTTTGGCTTGATTGACAAACGCTAACGTTCGGGCATGTTTATATACCATCGACCTGTCCTAAAACGTTAGCACGCTTTGATAGATAGTTTGGAGATCGCATGTTTCTCCGTTCGAGAGCGCATTTCCTCTTCTTCACATCTACGACAAAACTATATTTAATATATTATTATATATATATATATAATATATATTTTAAATTATTTACGAACGAAAGCTCACAGAAACGTGAAAATGGTCTCATTTGAAAGAAAATATCCTAAGCTAAAAGATGATATAGTGTGACTGATTGAAGCAGCTCTTATCAAAAGTGCGGGGGTCGATTTCTATCTTTTCAAAACTGCGGGTGTCCTGACCCCCTGTCCCCCATGCCAACGGCGCCCCTGCATAATACTATTAAACATTGAATGATGCATTTGACGGAACTGTGACATACATGGGTGAATAGCTTGGACTCACAGCTTTACGGAGAGATCAAACTCGACAGGTGTCGCTCATCCTATACAGAAAATACACTCTATATTCTACTTCAATTGTTTAACATGAAAACTAACTTACTATGGTCAATTCTATGATTCTACACTAGTAACACATACATGCAACAAGCACTACAATGGCAGATACATTCATATTCGCAGGTATAATATCTGTGCATACAGTCTTTATGTAGGTCTTTGTGTGTGTGTGTGTGTGTGTGTGTGTGTGTCTGTCTGTGGGTGTGTGCGTGTATTTTCCTTTTTATGACCGTTTGGAATTTGGGCCTGTCTCCTAGAAACCCGACCCGTGGTGTTCGCATCTCCTTTGAAGTCGCGGAGGAGAGGTTCGGGACTTATCGCAATAGTCATAAAAAAGAGTCTCGTGATCCATTAGTGTTTGCCGGGCCGGATGAGATGTAAGATTTACAAACCGAAGTTCCGTGAATTGGGACTTAAACACAGTTTATGGTGGGACCTGTTCATCTTTGAGACTGTGCAGACCCTACTGTAGGGAAAACACCCTAGGAAGTAAAATTAGCTCAAATGAAATATTTAGGGAATTATAAAGAGTTGTTTAGATTACGACCGAGCAACTGATTCGTCCAGCGTTCATTTGCTCGAGCCGTAATAAGCTCTTGTAACGGATATAAATATCCAACAATCGTGAAAACACTGATTAAAGCACGGTAACTTGATCACAGTTTAAGACATTAAATCATAAAGCACATAATACAAGACACTTTCCTTTTAAAATCTACAAGAGATTTTATTTATTCTAACACAAACTAATCTAACACAAAGGCATGCACATACCCACACACACACATTCATACGCATTGCAGTAAGAAGGAAATGAGAGAGAAAGAGTTTTGAAAGAGAGAGAGAGAGAGAGAGAGAGAGAGAGAGAGATCTGATTAACCGAATTCCTATCAATGTATTTCAAATACCAGTACGAACCATGAATCATTCATTTAAATACACCAGTTCACTTTTCATCTGGAGGTACTTGCTTGCGTTGACTAAGGTGAATTTCCCTCGTCGTGCAGAGAGGGGTTTCCCAAGTCGATGATTGGTCCACATCAAGTCCGTGTGGAACAATGAAGGAAGTCTCTTTGTCGCTGGAGTTGAAGCGGCAAAAGTCGTTGGTTGAACTTTGCGGCGAAACTTAGGACACAAGACTTTCAGCGGTAAAGGAAAATTAAGTAAAGAAAAGAAAAGTGAGTGAAGGTTGGATGGCTTGAATGAGCGGCTGGTCTGTTCTTCTTGTCACTCCATTGTTCTTGGTACTTGTCTTGGCTTCCTTTCCCAGAACAGAACCAACTCCTTTCTCGTTTACTAACCAACTTCTCTCCCCAGAACTATCTTGCAATACGATCATTTAAACTTAGTTGTTTGTCACACCTCTGAGGAGTCTTGGCCAATCAGACATTGTCCTGTTTCAAGAGGGCCTTCCTCTGCCCCCAATAAAACATAAGTGTTACATCCCGGTCTGTCTCTGCTTTAGCAGAGTGCCATTTTAACATAATTGCTACTAAATGGAATACAATACATTTTAAACAGATTTCATTCAAGTCAGGATATAGGAAAGGGGGAAAGAATCAAATTAAGTCCAAATAAGGCATACTTTCAGTCATTCAGTCAAGAGTTAACACATTTACATGCATCATGAGTGTTCTAAAGCCTAACTGTTTACAGGTAGTACTTGTGGACACATAATGCAAAATGTATGTAGTTAAAAGATGTTTGATAAGTCCGTTAAAATTGTTGGAACAATTTTGAAGCAGATTTATTTGTTCAACAGTCTCTTTGGCTTTCCTGTGAAGTAAGGAAACAAAAGGGTCTGGATTGTCTCTCTGTCTTCTTGGGTGACCCTTTGGTATGTCGCTTCTGCTATCAGGAAGCATGTGTCGTAAAAGTAATCAACCTGGCTTTATCTGCAGACGGGCCGGAGCCGGAACCTCAATTCTGAATTAGAATTATGTTTTGAAAGAATCATCTGAATGATTCATTTGTCTGGTTCGTCCACAGTTCTTACATATCCCCCCTTGGTTCGGCAATGTGTTGAGATGAAGACATCGGCGGACACTGTAGAAAAATGGACAGAAGCAGACACACACAAAGCAACAAGAAAACAACACCTCCATGATTGACCACTATACTGTTGCAGGGCATTAGATTATCTGAGTACTGATGGATTAAGTTCAATTTTGGGAGTGTTATTCTACATTGTCTCATTATGTTAATGCTTGGATCAAATTGTGTGATTAAATTGTTAGTTTCCATCTCTTCTAACTTGTTCTAGGTTGTCTGGTGACATCATTTGTGGTAAAAATGATGTGACCCATCATGGAGCTCTCTCGGGCTCACATTCGAATTTTCAAATGGCTTTCAGACCTTAGGCGTGGTGCGTCAATCCTAATGTCATGACCTTGACCCTTATGGGGCAGACAAGTATTTTACCTTATAAAGAAGAAGGGAAAGAGAGGAAGAGGAAAACAAAACAAAATAAAACACTTAAGTGTTTCCTGGTATGGCTAACACTACTGCGTGCATCTAAGATGTCATGTACCAGCTTAATGAAAGGTGTCCTACTTGTTGTGCAGATGGTCGCATGTTTCTTATGGTGAATGTAGCTTAGTCGATGTTGAGCTTGGTTCTGAAACTAATATCTGTCTGTAGGAAGAGCATGTTGGTGAGTATGTTAATGTAGTGTAGTGTAAAATGTAATGTAGTGCAGTGTATGTATGGTCAGATCTGGTTCAGTCTGTCTTGCTCCCCCCTTTTCTTGAAGGGCTTAGATGAAGATTGGCTCTTTGCATCTTGGACTTGGGACGAGAGATCATCCCTTATTTGATGGGAGTCAGTCCAGTGAGGCAGGAAGTTCTTTGGCAGAAGGTAGAAGGAAGTTTGACATGGCTGTGTTGAGCTGTGGTGCAAAACTTTGTCTCCTATGTTGCATTCCTTTTGTAATGCCTTCTGGTTGTGACAGACTGTCTGACCTTCTGTGCTTACTGTTGTTACTGTTGCACAAGCATGGTTCTTGAGATGGGAACTCGTTGGGTTTATTGGTGGGTGATGAGTAACCAGAACTGTGTTCTCTGGTACTATTGAGTTTCCAGCGGTGTTTGGCTGCAAGAGACCGCTTCGTTCTGTGCTGATGTAGAACAGGTGGCAGTCATCTCGATTTGGAAGGTGGATCAGGTGATCACTGACCTTCCGTTCCATCTCTAGTCATAACGAGGGTGACTCATCCTTGTGATCATCGCTGTTTATGTTTTTTTCAAAGAACGCTGTAATTTGCCTCATCAGTTGTTCCATGTCTTCTGAGGTGGAACCGTCTTGTTCTTGGGCGTTCTTGTTCTCAGTGCTGTGTTTAACTGAGTGATGCAGAGGTGGGTTCCGCCGTCGCTTACCCACAGTGGATGCATTTGAATGTGTTGGTTGGTGGACTTTGGCTGTCTAGTTTGGATCCCAGATGTTTCTTTCTGGTGGGTTTCTTGAGAAGTGTGGCTGGTCCCGTGGCATTTTCCAGCTGTCGGTGTGGAAGCTGTCAGTGGCATGGGGGTCACGTTCTCTGTGTCCTTTATGACAGGCTGTGGCATTGTCATGCCACTGGCTGTCTTGCAGTGCACGGCTTGAGTCTTGGCTGCCGGAGTTTGAAATTGTGGCTGTTTTCAAACCTTTCTTTGAGTTCATCTTCTGTTTGATGTAGGCCTTGTGTGTCAAGTCACGTAGCTGTTGGATTGACATTGTGCTTGGGCAGGCCATGACGCCAAGATGGTGACTTAGTCCAGGGTGCAGGTTTCTCAGGAAGAGGGTTTTGAAGTTCACATCCTCTTCAAGTTCAGGTTCGTGATTTGCACCTAAGTAGGCTTGTCGGAAACGGTTGTAGTAAGCTTGGGGAGTCTCTTGTCGACCTTGTTTGGTTTCCAAGGTGACTAATAGTCCATGTTCAGACTCTGGGCCTGTAAATTCTTTGATCAGTGACTCACGTAATAGCTGGTAGTTGTGCTTAACGTGAACAGGTTGTCGATCTAAGAAGCTTCGTACCTCTGGGCTGGATGTGGACCTGAGGAGATACAACCTGTCTCTGTCAGTCACATTGGGTCTCACCACTAGGTAGAAGTCAATATCTCGGAGGTAAGTCTGGATGTTGTGGTTCTCCATGGAGTTCGGGTTGAACTGTGTGATGTTCTTAGCCAGCTTGTTAAGGTCTTTAAGGGTCATCTCGTGTGCAACTTTGGGGTCTGCATGGATGAGCTCTCTTTGGTTGACAGGGAAGAATTCTGTAGTGAAGGCCGGTGATGTTGTGGGTTGTGGCCACTCACTTCTTCCGTTGCATGGCAGTTCTTGGATGGGGGACTCTGTTGTGCTCAGCTGTGGTGATGCTGAGGGAGGCCCTTCCCTTCTTGACTCTGGTTTCTGGGTGTGAACATGTTTAATTTCATTTCTAACCATGTAGAGCTTGCCGTTGGCATCGTCTAATTGTTGGTTTAGATCAGGGGTCTCAAACTCAAATTGTTGGGGGCCGTTTCTGTTATTGACACCTCATAGGAGGGCCATATTAACATTCAAGCGCAAGAAAGCGCAATATTTCAGAAAATTTACTTTCCTTTGCATTATTTCTCATTTACTTTCATTAGGGCAACTAAAATGTTTTTATACCTAAACTATAAATATTTTATTTACCATACTAAATGTAAACAGCAGTGTCTCTCTCATTGTTACAGTGTAATATAATTATATAATACTACTAATATAGCCTACTAATATAATGCTATTAATTGCAATAGTCTGGTGCAACTTCTCACATCCAACAAGGTGCATGGAATAAAAAATATGTAATTTAGGAACAAAACCAGCAAAACTTGTGGCGTGGAGGGGTCAGAAATAAACAAAAAACTGGAGCTATATATATACAGCTATGGAAAAAATTAAGAGACCACTTAACATTGATTTCTGAACTTGGAGTGGTCTCTTAATTTTTTCCATAGCTGTATATATATATATATATATATATATATATATATATATATATATATATATATATATATATATATATATATATATATATATATATCAACTTTATTTTGCCAAAAAATAAAAAGCTCTCATACATACATTATTAGATTTTAACATCTAGTGGAAGTATTTTCCCTTACTTCATGTTAGCTTAAATAACATTAAAATCTTGCACTGAACAACACTGTACTGAACAAATACAATCCCTGAATACATTTGTACACTCTTCTGTTTCTTGACAGACACCTGCAGCGCTTGTGCTCACACACCCTGAGACACATTTGTCCAAGATGCCGTTTGAACATCGGTAACGTTGGATGGCTGCATCGGACGCGTTTCGGTGGTTTAAATTTGACGCTCGTGACTTAAAATCAAGAGCTTTTACTGTAATTTAGGCAAGCGCGCTCATAATGGAAGCGACGCGGTTGAGAGCGCGGCTCATGGTTGCATAGCAACGACAGACGCCACTGGAGCAAAAGCGCATTGGAAAGAAGGAGAATGCGGCGCGGTGCGGCGCCGCTTATGTGACGCGATATGTGAATGCCCACATAGAACGGCGACTTTTTCTTTGCATATCAGTCATAATGTCCCGCGGGCCGGCAATTTGAGACCACTGCCATAAGTGATAACAAAATAAAACAAAAGTTTTAGAATAACTCGCGGGCCGCACTAACACTAAACTTTGATGTCAGGTGGGGGGCCACAAAATATCATTTTGAGACCCCTGGTTTAGATGGTCCATTTCAGTGCTGTACCATTTCAAATGGTCTTCCAGAGCATTGATTTTAAAGTTCTTATCTTTAATGTCAGAATTGGCATTTTCTAGTTGGTTTACCAGGTGACATTGGACAGTCTTTAATTCTTGCTTGTCACGTTCCGCAACTGCAAGGGCTTCTTGGAGCTTGTCAACTTGTTCCTTTGTTTCTTGCTCCACAAGTTTGTCTTGAGCTTTCACCTTGTGCTGGTCTGCGCAGCGTTGGATGTGCATCAGCTCTCTCAGGAACTCAGTGGTCTGACGTTTGAAGTCGTCTTGGACTTTCACTTCCAGCTTGTCTATGCGGCTCTGGGCACGTGTCAGCTCCTCCTGTAAGTGGGTGATGTGCTTGTCGCTTAGTTTCAGCTGGGCTGTGAAGGCAATGCTTAGAGAATTGGTTATCTTGCCTAGTTCAGTGTGGTCTTGGTTCTGGCTTGAATCATGTGTCGGGAATCTTCTCAGAATTATGATTATTATTAAAAATAATAACAGTTCAATTGTCTTTGGCATGAGGCAGTTTGTAATGCCGCTGAGCCAGGCGTCCACATCTTGGGCAGTGGGGTTTTCCGTCTGCGACATGTTGGCATGCTGGGGAGAAGAGACTGACACAGATCTGTGTGGGGTGCAAGCCTATATGTGGTGGAACAGCTAAGTGTCGTTCAGTGAATGTACACCAATCGTGAAGTGTGATGGCTACGTGTTGGTCTCAGAGTGTAGACAGGTAGGCTAGTGATGAGAAGGCTTTGTCACTCAACTGAGTAAGAAAGAGAAAGAGAAAAAGTTAAAACAAATTTCAATAGATGAAATATTTTCTATAAATATTTTCTATTAATGAAAAACTGTTTTCAACTCGTGATGTGAGGACTTTGTCACTTAACTGAGAAAGGGAAAAGAGAGAAAATGTTAAAACAAATTGTAAGTTTTTTTTTTCAATTTAGAGAAATATTTATTAAGTTGGCTTGAAAAAGCCAACTTACTGATCTACTACTTAAGCTTATTATTATTATTATTATTCTTAGACTAAATTTCTAAATGCATCTCCTCCTAGACTGTTCAAGCTACAACCACCAAACTCGGACTAGACCTTCAGACTATTCTGACTTAGTGTGCTATATCTTTTCAGACTGATCAGACTTACGGTTTTCCTAAAAAAGCTGACTAAAACTTGGAAAAATCCCATTGACTTTCATTGACGGAATGTTCAAATGAGCCAAGACTATTCAAACTCCAACTGTCAAAATTCAAATTTTGACAGTTGGAGAGGCCCATCAGACTCTATTAGATGCCATTCTATGTACTATTTCTAATCCATTGAGACTCATTCAAATTTCCATTCTATCTAATATGTCTTTATCTATCTATCTATCTATCTATCTATCTATCTATCTATCTATCTATCTATCTATCTATCTATCTATCTATCTATCTATTTCTCTTTCTAATCTATCTATCTATCTATTTCTCTTTCTAATCTGTCTATCTATCTATCTATTTCTCTTTCTTATCTATCCATCCATCTATCTATCTATCTATCTATCTATCTATCTATCTATCTATCTATCTATCTATCTATCTATCTATCTATCTATTTCTCTTTTTAATCTATCTATCTCTATCTATCTATCAAACTAAATCTATCTATCTATCCCTTCTCATCTATCAATCAATCTATCTTTCTTCTCATCTATCACTTTTCATCTATCTATCTATCACTTCTCATCTATCTCTCTTCTCATCTATCTCTCTTCTCATCTATCTCTCTTCTCATCTATCACCTCTCATCTATCTCTCTTCTCATCTATCACTTCTCATCTATCTCTCTATCTATCTATCTATCTATCTATATATCTATCTATTTCTCTTTCTAATCTATCTATCTATCTATCTATCTATCTATCTATCTATCTATCTATCTATCAAACTAAATCTATCTATCTATCTATCTATCTATCTATCTATCTATCTATCTATTTCTCTTTCTAATCTATCTATCTATCTATCCCTTCTCATCTATCTATCAATCTATCTTTCTTCTCATCTATCACTTCTCATCTATCTCTCTTCTCATCTATCACTTCTCATCTATCTCTCTTCTCATCTATCACTTCTCATCTATCTCTCTATCTATCTATCTATCTATGATCAACTCTCATAGCAACCACCCAAACCAACCTAGCAACCACCCAGAACACCATGGCAACTGCATAGCAACCACACAAATCACCCTGGCATCATCCTAGCAACCAGCCTGGATACAATAGCAACCACATAGCAACACCATGGCAACCACCCCGAGTACCCTAGCAACCGCATAGCAACACCCTAGCAACCACCCCGAGTACCCTAGCAACAGCATAGCAACACCTTAGCAACCACCCCGAGTACCCTAGCAACACCCTAACAACCACCCCGAGTACCCTAACAACCGCATAGCAACACCCTAGCAACCACCCCGAGTACCCTAACAACCGCATAGCAACACCCTAGCAACCACCCGAGTACCCTAGCAACCACCCCGAGTACCCTAGCAACCGCATAGCAACACCTTAGCAACCACCCCGAGTACCCTAGTAACACCTTAGCAACCACCCCGAGTACCTTAGCAACCGCATAGCAACACCCTAGCAACCACCCGAGTACCATAGCAACCGCATAGCAACACCTTAGCAACCACCCCGAGTACCATAGCAACCGCATAGCAACACCCTAGCAACCACCCCGAGTACCCTAGCAACCGCATAGCAACACCCTAGCAACCGCATAGCAACACCTTAGCAACCACCCCGAGTACCCTAGCAACTGCATAGCAACACCATAGCAACCAAACAGAGTGCCCTAGCAACCAATTTGCAAAATCTATATCTCTGCATCAGAACATCGTACAGACATGGGGATTGGTTTATATTGTCAAGCAGCCTTTGGAGTATCATCACTGGTAGCTGCCAAGTCACTCCCTAGCAACCAAACAGTACCCTAGTAACCATTTTGCAAAATCTGTATCTCTGCATCAGAACATCTTCCAGACATGGGGGTTGGTTTATATTGTCAAGCAGCCTTTGGAGTATCATCACTGGTAGCTGCCAAGCCACTCCCTAGCAACCAAACAGAGTACCCTAGCAACCGTTTTGCAAAATCTATATCTCTGCATCAGTACATCGTAGAGACATGGGGGTTGGCTTTTTGACTCATGCTAGCAATCTGGACTTCCAACATGCTAGCAGTGAATAGCTACATGCTAATAGTGATTAGCTAAGTGCTAGAGTGGGCTAAGAACATGCTAATAACTCTATAAAAACTCCATAGTATCCATCTGTGACAATTACCAATCTATCTATCTATCTAATAAAACTTAAACTTTCAAACTTCAAACTTTTAAAACTTCTTCAAACTTTCTGGCTATGCTTTTTCAAGCCAACTTAAAGTTTGTCCTCAAACTTTTTTATCTAGTTACAAATAAATATTTTCTATTAATGAAAAGCTGTTTCTAAAGTAAAAGAAAAGAAAATATATATATTATTGTTTATGTTCGCAAGGACAATAATACAATAATAATGCTGATACCTCTTTTCCTAGTTTGACAAGATTGACACCACACACCTTCGGTTGAACTGCTTACCAGGGATGCTGTGAAGGCAACGGTTGCTCAACACTTATCTCTGTTAAATGTTCTTGGAGGAAATGTCAAAATTTAAATTGCGTTTACAAATGCAGGGAGTATGGAGAACACAAAAGGGTTTGATTAAGATCAAATACCTAATGAATTATATCTTCGGAAAGATTGTGTTTCTCTTTCTTTAGAATCGATTGATGGTTCGTCCAAGCTTGATCCCTACAAATCTGAAGAATAAGATGGAAGAAAGGAGGATAGAACAGGAAAGACGTGAGGAAAAGGAAAGGAAAGGGGAGGAGACCAGATCCACAAATGGCTCTGAAGCCTTTGTCTAATTACGAGTATAGAATTGGTAGTTGATGAACAACTAAACACATGAGAATAAAATTTTTAGTAAAGAGTGGGTTGTCTCTGATTGATTTGAAACTCGTAAGATATCAATGTCTCCTATTGAGGCTCAGGTGTGTCGTTCCTAAGCTAGAATACGAAGAGGAAAGGAAAACGGTAAGAAAGAGAAAATAAATGAAAATAATGGGATGAGATAAGAAAAAGGGAATTAAACAAAGAGGTAAATGAATAAATAAAATAGAGTGGCTAAGTGTATAACCAAGAAAAGGAAAAGAAAGATATGACGCAATAAAATAATGAACAAATGTGAGTCAAAATTAGGAAAAACTTTGGTGGAATAAGTTTGCTTAAACTTTTAAAGTTCAAGGCTTATTCATACCTGAAGTAATTAGATCTAAAATATAATTTTAGTTATGAAATTAGAAATAATGGAAATTTGGAAATGTAGAAATCCTTTAAAATTACTTTCTAGAAAAATAGGATTTCAATTTAAATTTAATTAGTTTTATTAAATTCAAATTTGACAATTAAAATTGTAAGCCAGTATTTCTTTTTCAAGTCAAATGCAGGTAAAACAATTAATAATTGTAAACCAATATTTTTCTTTTCAAGTAAAATATAGGTAAATAAGTGAGAAAGTAAATGGGAAAATAAGAAGGAAAGACCAACAAGTGTACTTAAAATGTAAGTGTTTTAAGTGGTTAAATCACTTTATAGTTGCTCACACAGACACTGCTTTCACACAATGATGTTAACTAGCTTAGCTTTGAGGCTAAAGGCTTTAGCATATGAACTTCAATGTAAACAACTGCAGAGGTTAGCTTTAGCAACACCGTGCGGTTTGTTTACAATGACGTTCTTCCGGAAGCGTTGGTTAAGACTTCCGTGCCACGACTGTAACTATGGCGACCAAACAAAATGATAGTGGCGAACATGTGAATTACATCAAATACATGTGTAACTGTACAAATGAAAGACACATGCACGTACAATCAAGCGTTACGTGAAATGTCGACGCATTTCAACTCTATAAATAAGAGACACCACTCGTAGCTGTTTTACGACGTGGGGCTTAAACTTTAAGTGATAGCTTTCTGCTGTAATAGATGGAAAAATCGCGACCTCGGCGGGTCTCTATTTGCACGCAAAATATAACAGTTTCAAATCACTTAAATTGCGCTCGGACACACGTAGTGTTACACGAGCTCAAACAAGCAAGCGTATAGCGTTTAGCAAAAAGGGAGAATATAGCAGATTGAGTACAGTGGAACACGCACTATAATCAGTTTAGCTATAAATATAAAGAAGGCAAGCGTATAGCGTTAATGTTTTACAAAGGGAGAATATAGCAGATTTAGTACAGTGGAACACGCACTGACACTTTAGCTATAAATATATAGTTTTAGAAACAGATCGAGGAACACGCTCGATCTTGCCGTTCTGTGAGGAGAGTATTCGTCCTGCACAGACTATTTTAACTAAATGCAGTTTAGTTTCAATTCAGCTCTCTGATACACAATAATGTTATTATAGCTATTTGAATGACGCTGGAACATGCAGACATCAGGATAGCTATAAACAAGGCATTCTAGAATTTAAGGAACACGCTTAATTCTTACCTTATAGTATGTGTGATACAGATCTGAAATTTACTGCAGACTGGAGTTTAAAGACAAGACAGCAGACTGGGGTTACAGCTCTCACTCATTCAGGCACTCGTTCAAACGGGCCGCGCCGCGCGCTGCATACGTCACTCAAACACTGAGGGGTTTAATAATTTGCGTTGATAAAAAGAAAAATGACTTGATATGTGCTCCAAATTTAGATTAAACTGCCCGAATTATCCTCCACCATTACTGTAGGGAAAACACCCAAGGAAGTAAAATTAGCTCAAATGAAATATTTAGGGAATTATAAAGAGTTGTTTAGATTACGACCGAGCAACTGATTCGTCCAGCATTCATTTGCTCGAGCCGTAATAAGCTCTTGTAACGGATATAAATATCCAACAATCGTGAAAACACTGATTAGAGCACGGTAACTTGATCACAGTTTAAGACATTAAATCATAAAGCACATAATACAAGACACTTTCCTTTTAAAATCTACAAGAGATTTTATTTATTCTAACACAAACTAATCTAACACAAAGGCACGCACATACCCACACACACACATTCATACGCGTTGCAGTAAGAAGGAAATGAGAGAGAAAGAGTTTTGAAAGAGAGAGAGAGAGAGAGAGAGAGAGAGAGAGATCTGATTAACCGAATTCCTATCAATGCATTTCAAAGACCAGAACGAACCATGAATCATTCATTTAAATACACCAGTTCACTTTTCATCTGGAGGTACTTGCTTGCGTTGACTAAGGTGAATTTCCCTCGTCGTGCAGAGAGGGGTTTCCCAAGTCGATGATTGGTCCAGATCAGGTCCGTGTGGAACAATGAAGGAAGTCTCTTTGTCGCTGGAGTTGAAGCGGCAAAAGTCGTTGGTTGAACTTTGCGGCGAAACTTAGGACACAAGACTTTCAGCGGTAAAGGAAAATTAAGTAAAGAAAAGAAAAGTGAGTGAAGGTTGGATGGCTTGAATGAGCGGCTGGTCTGTTCTTCTTGTCACTCCATTGTTCTTGGTACTTGTCTTGGCTTCCTTTCCCAGAACAGAACCAACTCCTCAGAGGTGTGACAAACAACTAAGTTTAAATGATCGTATTGCATGATAGTTCTGGGGAGAGAAGTTGGTTAGTAAATGAGAAAGGAGTCTTGGCCAATCAGACATTGTCCTGTTTCAAGAGGGCCTTCCTCTGCCCCCAATAAAACATAAGTGTTACATCCCGGTCTGTCTCTGCTTTAGCAGAGTGCCATTTTAACATAATTGCTACTAAATGGAATACAATACATTTTAAACAGATTTCATTCAAGTCAGGATATAGGAAAGGGGGAAAGAATCAAATTAAGTCCAAATAAGGCATACTTCCAGTCATTCAGTCAAGAGTTAACACATTTACATGAATTGTGAGTGTTCTAAAGCCTAACTGTTTACAGGTAGTACTTGTGGACACATAATGCAAAATGTATGTAGTTAAAAGATGTTTGATAAGTCCGTTAAAATTGTTGGAACAATTTTGAAGCAGATTTATTTGTTCAACAGTCTCTTTGGCTTTCCTGTGAAGTAAGGAAACAAAAGGGTCTGGATTGTCTCTCTGTCTTCTTGGGTGACCCTTTGGTATGTCGCTTCTGCTATCAGGAAGCATGTGTCGTAAAAGTAATCAGCCTGGCTTTATCTGCAGACGGGCCGGAGCCGGAACCTCAATTCTGAATTAGAATTATGTTTTGAAAGAATCATCTGAATGATTCATTTGTCTGGTTTGTCCACAGTTCTTACACTACAATGACATGAAATTCATCTAAATTCATCAAAATCTTATGGATGTGGCTGTTGTGGTTTGTGATCATATGGACACCAGCTGCTGCAGTAAATGTGGTGTATTCAAATAACTTTGACATAGTCCTTTTATGTTTACCCCTTTCATATGCCTATTGCCCATTGTGAACAGTTGCCCTGAAGCCACCGGGTTGGCGGTGCAAACGTGCTTGGGCCTGCAATCGCTGCTTGCAGCTATATTTTGTTTTTTTCTATGTTTTTGGGGGTTTTGTGGCCCTTAACATGCTCAAAAACTGAAAAAATAAAATAAAATTGCACACGGGTCAGAATCTGTGGCCATCAGGGCCGGGCAGAAGCTGGTACCTGGGCATGGCAGGGGAGCTCGACAGCGCCCCCTTGAACTGAGTCTGAAATCCTGGTTACATACTAGCACATATATATATGAAACTCAGAACACATATAGATCTCATCAAGCCGAACAACTTCCACACTACTATGTCATTAGCTCCGCCCAACAGGAAGTCGGCTATTATGGATTGTTTGAAAAACGCATGCTCTGGAATTTGATATACTCCTCCTAGGCGATTATTCCGATCACCACCAAACTTGGTCAGCATGAAGTCAAGACACTGATGATTAAAAATTGCCAGCAGATTTTTGATATTTTGAATGGTTTGGCCGTGGCGAGGCAACGAATTTATGGTGAGAAAAGGGAAACAGTAAATGTGTTACATACATTGATTGATGTTTATGAAACTTCAGCGGTGTGTTCGTTATGGGAGTCCGATCACATGGATGTGACTATTGTGAGTCAAAGTTATAGCGCCACCAACTGGCAGCAGGAAGTGTGTCACTTTCAAGATGCATTGAGTTCACTCTGTTATTTTTACCTGATTTGCTTCAAACTTCATCAGTGTAATGTCACAGCAGATGTAGATCTGTGACAGGATTTTTTTATGTTTTAAATATTGTTGCCATGGCAACACTTCAAACTTTAATAATATTATTGCGTGTTTTTAAGGCTCTTAACATGCTTCAAATTGCATGAATCTCGACACACACATCAATATTGTCAACCAGTAGACATGGACAAAGCCATAAAAAATGGGCGTGGAGGAGGGGCTCAGTAGCGCCACCTTTTGACAAAAGCGGGGAGGCTAGTTTAACCTACAGTCACCAAACTCGGTACACATATTGTTCTCATCAAGCCGGACAATTTTCTAATTTACAGTCATTAGCTCTGACCAACAGCAATTCAGATATTTTGGTTTGAATGTGGATTTTTTGAATAAACAAGCTCTGAATTTTAAGCTTCTACTTCTAGGGGGTTTATTCGATTGAGACCAAACATTTTTTACTGTGGTGCTAAGACATTGAAAATGTTAAATTGCGAATGGATATTGGATATCTGCGAACGGTATTGCTATGGTGAGTGATGAAATTAATGTCAAAAAAGGGAAATGGAATGATTCATTTTCTATAAAAAACGCTATACACAATTAATTTATATAGAATAATAGAAATGTTTCAAATAAACATATTTTATTCATTTTTTTTCAATTCAAAAAGCATGTGGAATTTAAAAATAGGCAGATTAATTATATCTGATTAAAAAAAAGATAAATGTCATACATAGAGTAACAACTAGAGGGCAGCATATACCTATTTTTAAACATTGTTGGATGAATCTTGCAATATAGCAAGAGTTTAGATAGACAGAACAATGAATTTCCTTTTTTTTATTTTATACTGTATGTGCAGGTATGTTTAAGCATTTATCAAAGACTACTTTTTCACAATTTAGAAGTTTTTAATAATCTTCTCAGTCTGTCTCTCCCTCTCTCCTTCCCCTCCCCCTTGCACCATCAGGTTTACTGTGTGTGTGTGTGTGTGTTTGTTTTAGAGTCTTGCAGGTTTAACCCTTTCATTGCTGTGTCCTTTTGACTGCATTATAGGATAGGAAATCTCTCAGGCCTTCTCTTCTATAAATTTTTATAACAAAATATAGGCATAGAACTAGTTCATTTGTAGTGCACTGACTATAGAGTTTTATATAATTAGTTTAATAATTTTGTTAATAGTAGCGTGAAAGACCTTAAGATAAATTAATCTGGACGTATAACATTTTTAACTGCAAATGATGACTTTTAGTTAGTATTATTGAATGTATGTATTGAGATTATCAAAGACTAATTTGAGTATAAATTTTATTCTTGTTTAAAATGATATTGAATCATCTCCAACTGGTTCTTAAATCACTTTGCATCTCTCTCTCTCTCTCTCTCTCTCTCTCTCTCTCTCTCTCTCTCTGTGTGTGTGTGTGTGTGTGTGTGTGTGTGTGTGTGTGTGTCAAAATAAATAAATACTGGACTGAGATGTACACTGAATTTAGACTTACAAAATTTTGAGCTGCAAAAGATAACTGCACTCATTTCAAAGTGACATATGACATCCAATGACATGTAATTCATCTAAATTTAAATGATCTCATGGATCTAGCTGTTGAGGTTCACAGTTATAGGTGCACCAGCTGACTCCAGTACATGCAGCATATTCAAATGACTTTGACATTTTCCTTTTACATTCACCCAGTTTAAATACATATTGCCCGCCGTGCACAGTTGCTCTGAAGCCACTGGGGCGATGGTGACACCGGGCTTGGGCCCGCCATCGCTGCTTACAGCTATATGTTGTTTTTGTTTTTTTTTCTCGACTATTTGGGCATTTTTGGGGCCTTTACCATGCTCAAAAACTCTAGAAAATTTGCACACAGTTAGAATCCGCGGCCAACAAGGCAGAGCAGAAACTGTGTTATTATTATTATTATTATTTTTTTTTTAAGGCCCAAGCACCAATGGTGTGAGGACCCTATTGGAATTGCTCCGTTTATTAGGGCCCAAGCAAAAATTTGCGCAGGGCCCTCTTGATCCCCTAAGGATTTTTAAGGCCCAAGCGAATTAGCGTGCAGGGCCCTCTTGTTCTTCGAAGGATTATTTATTTTATTTTTTTTATTAGGGCCCAAGCGAATTAGCGCGCAGGGCCCTCTTGTTCTTCTAAGGATTATTATTAGGGCCAAAGCCCTGTAAGGGGCTGAAGGCCCTTTTGTTTTCTTTAGGATTATTAGGGCCAAAGCCCAAAGGGGCTGAAGGCCCTTTTGTTTTCTTTAGGATTATTAGGGCCAAAGCCCAAAGGGGCTGAAGGCCCTTTTGTTTTCTTTAGAATTATTAGGGCCAAAGCCCTGTAAGGGAATGAAGGCCCTTTTGTTTTCTTTAGGATTATTTGGGCCAAAGCCCTGTAAGGGGCTGAAGGCCCTTTTGTTTTCTTTAGGATTATTATTATTAGGGCCAAAGCCCAAGGGGCTGAAGGCCCTATTGTTTTCTTTAGGATTATTATTAGGGCCCAAGCGAATTAAGCGCGCAGGGCCCTCTTGTTCTTCTAAGGATTATTAGGGCCAAAGCCCTGTAAGGGGCTGAAGGCCCTTTTGTTTTCTTTAGGATTATTATTAGGGCCAAAGCCCTGTAAGGGGCTGAAGGCCCTTTTGTTTTCTTTAGGATTATTATTAGGGCCAAAGCCCAAGGGGCTGAAGGCCCTATTGTTTTCTTTAGGATTATTATTATTATTATTAGGGCCAAAGCCCCGTAAGGGGCTGAAGGCCCTATTGTTTTCTTTAGGATTATTATTAGGGCCCAAGCCAATGAAATGGCGAAGGGCCCTCTTGATCTTCTAAGGATTATTCTTATTAGGGCCCGAGCACCGATGGTGTGAGGACCCTATTGGAATTGCTCCGTTTATTAATATTATTAGGGCCAAAGCCCTGTAAGGGGCTGAAGGCCCTTTTGTTTTCTTTAGGATTATTATTAGGGCCCAAGCGAATTAAGCGCGCAGGGCCCTCTTGTTCTTCTAAGGATTATTATTATTTTTAGGGCCCGAGCACCGATGGTGTGAGGACCCTATTGGAATTGCTCTGTTTATTAGGGCCCGAGCACCGATGGTGTGAGGACCCTATTGGAATTGCTCCGTTTATTATTATTATTAGGGGCCAAGCACCGAAGGTGCTTAGGCACCTATTGTTATTGTTGGCGTTCTGTACGCTTATTATTAGGGGCCAAGCACCATTGTTATTGTTGGCGTTCTGTACGCTTATTATTAGGGGCCAAGCACCGAAGGTGCTTAGGCACCTATTGTTATTGTTGGCGTTCCGTACGCTTATTATTAGGGGCCAAGCACCGAAGGTGCGGAGGCACCTATTGTTATTGTTGGCGTTCTTTTTTTTAGGGGCCAAGCACCGAAGGTGCGGAGGCACCTATTGTTATTGTTGGCGTTCTTTTTTTTTTTTTTTAGGGGCCAAGCACCAAAGGTGCGGAGGCACCTATTGTTATTGTTGGCGTTCTTTTTTTTATTTTTTTTATTTTTTATTCTTCTTCTTCTTCTTCTTCTTCCGCTCTTGAAGTCTATGGCAACCCATAGAACCGCTTGCGGGAAAGTTGTGAAATTTGGCACACAGTTAGAAGACAGTCTGACCTTTGTCCACAGCAAATTTGGAGTCTCTATCTCAATCCCTCTAGCGCCACCAGCTGTCCAAAGTTGCACTTATGTTTATGTTAATAAAACAAATAAAAGAAACAAAATTCTTTTTTCCTCTGATTCCTTGGGTCAAGACGAATCGATCGCACCCTATGACGTCATTTTCCGTCATGAAAATTTTTCCGCCATTTTGAATTTTCTGAAAAACTTACTTTTTCGAACTCCTCCTAGGCCGTTACTCCGATTTTCATGAAAATTGAATCAGATCATCTTCAGACCATGCTGACAAAAAGTTATGGAATTCAAGTTGATTCCTCAAACCGTTTTCGAAAAACTCACGAACGAATTGTACGTAGTGCTTGCGAAAACAGAAGTAAGGCTGTATCTCTGCAACGCTTTATCGTATTCAGACCAAACTTGGTACATGTCATCACAAGCATGACCTGAGGTACCATGCCGTGTTTCGGCGCAGCGCCACCTACTGGTGCGGAGATATGAAAAATGGGTATTTTTGCTTATAACTTCTGATGGGTTTGTCCAAAAATCATATTTGGTCTCGTTGGATTCGGGGAATCATGCCGAATCGAATGATATCCAATTTTCCCATATCGGCCATTTTGGCCGTCGGCCATTTTGAATTTTGTGCTAAAATGCTGTATTTTACGAACGCATTAACGTATCTTTACAAAACTTGGTATGGGTCATCAGCACAATGCCCTGAAGGAGCCTGAGAAGTTTCGGCACAGCGCCACCTTGTGGTCAAAAGTTATAACAAAATTTACAAAAATGCTAATAACTTTTGACTGTATTCACCAATTGTAATGAAACTGGTCTCAGTAGATTCCTTGGGTCATGCTGAGAACATAGATATCACATTTGCTATAGTCAGCTAAACTTCCTGTCCGCCATATTGTTTTTCTTCAAAAAACTACTTTTTCGAACTCCTCCTAGACCGTTGCTCCAATTTTCACCAAAATTGAACCGTGTCATCTTCAGACCATGCCGACAAAAAGTTATGGATTTCAAGTCGATAAATCAAACCGTTTTCGTATACCGGAGCAAAGAATTTGAGATGTGATGCAAAAATTACCCTTGAAGCTGTATCTCTACAATGCTTTGACATATTTAGACCAAACTTGGTACATGTCATTACAAGCATGACCTGAGGCATTATACAGTGTTTCGGTGCAACGCCACCTACTGGAGTGGAGATATGAAAAATTGTTATTTTGCTCATAACTTCTGATGAGTTTGACCAAAATTCATAAATTTGGTATGGGTCATCAGGACAATGCCCTGAAGGAGCCTGAGAAGTTTCGGACCAGCGCCACCTCGTGGTCAAAAGTTATAATAAAATTTACAAAAATGCTAATAACTTTTGTCTATATTAACCAATTGTAATGACACTGGTCTCTGTAGATTCCTTGGGTTATGCTGAGAACATAGATATCAAATTTGCCATAGTCAGCTAAACGTCCTGTCCGCCATATTGTTTTTCTTTAAAAACCTACTTTTTTCGAACTCCTCCTAGACCGTTGCTCCGATTTTCACCAAAATTGAACCGTGTCATCTTCAGACCATGCCGACAAAAAGTTATGGATTTCAAGTCGATACGTCAAACCGTTTTCGTATACCAGAGGAATGAATTTGAGGCATGATGCAAAACAAACACTTGAACTTGTATCTCCGCAATGCTTTGTCATATTTAGACCAAACTTGGTACATCTCATCAAAATCATGACATGATGCATCATGCACCGTTTAAACGCAGTGCCACCTACTGGTGCGGAGATAAGAAAAATGGTTATTTTTGCTTATAACTTCAGATGGGTTTGTCCAAAAATCATAACTTTGGTCTCGTTGGATTCAGGGAGTCATGCCGAGTCGAATGATATCCAATTATCCCATTTCAACCATTTTGGCCGTCGTCCATTTTGAATTTTGTTCTAAAGTGCTGTATTTCATGAACGCACTCAAGTATCGTTACGAAACTCGGTATGGGTCATCAGAACAATGCCCTGAAGGAGCCTGAGAAGTTTCAGACCAGTGCCACCTTGTGGTCAAAAGTTATTATGAAATTTACAAAAATGTTAATAACGTTTGAATATATTTACCGATTGTAATGAAACTGGTCTCAGTAGATTCCTTGGGTCATGCCGAGAACACGGATATCAAATTTGCTATAGTTGGCTGAACTTCCTGTCCACCATATTGTTTTTCTTTAAAAACATACTTTTTCGAACTCCTCCTAGAACGTTGCTCCGATTTTCACCAAAATCTAACCGTATCATTTTCAGACCATGCAGACAAAACGTTATGGATTTCAAGTCGATATGTCAAACCGTTTTCGTACACCGGAGCAAAAAATCTGAGGCATGATGCAAAAACGACTCTTGAAGCTGTATCTCTGAAATGCTTTATCATATTCAGACCAAACTTGGTACGTGTAATCTCAATCATGACCTGAGGCATCATACAGTGTTTCGGCGCAGCGCCACCTACTGGAGTGGAGATATGAAAAATTGTTATTTTGCTCATAACTTCTGATGAGTTTGACCAAAATTCATAAATTTGGTATGGGTCATCAGGACAATGCCCTGAAGGAGCCTGAGAAGTTTCGGACCAGCGCCACCTCGTGGTCAAAAGTTATAACAAAATTTACAAAAATGCTAATAACTTTTGTCTATATTAACCAATTGTAATGAAACTGGTCTCTGTAGATTCCTTGGGTTATGCTGAGAACATAGATATCAAATTTGCCATAGTCAGCTAAACGTCCTGTTCGTCATATTGTTTTTCTTTAAAAACCTACTTTTTTCGAACTCCTCCTAGACCGTTGCTCCGATTTTCACCAAAATTGAACCGTGTCATCTTCAGACCATGCCGACAAAAAGTTATGGATTTCAAGTCTATACGTCAAACCGTTTTCGTATACCAGAGGAATGAATTTGAGGCATGATGCAAAACAAACTCTTGAACTTGTATCTCCGCAATGCTTTATCATATTTAGACCAAACTTGGTACATCTCATCAAAATCATGACATGAGGCATCATGCACCGTTTAAACGCAGTGCCACCTACTGGTGTGGAGATAAGAAAAATGGTTATTTTTGCTTATAACTTCAGATGGGTTTGTCCAAAAATCATAACTTTGGTCTCGTTGGATTCAGGGAGTCATGCCGAGTCGAATGATATCCAATTATCCCATTTCAACCATTTTGGCCGTCGTCCATTTTGAATTTTGTTCTAAAGTGCTGTATTTCATGAACGCACTCAAGTATCGTTACGAAACTCGGTATGGGTCATCAGAATAATGCCCTGAAGGAGCCTGAGAAGTTTCAGACCAGTGCCACCTTGTGGTCAAAAGTTATTATGAAATTTACAAAAATGTTAATAACGTTTGAATATATTTACCGATTGTAATGAAACTGGTCTCAGTAGATTCCTTGGGTCATGCCGAGAACACGGATATCAAATTTGCTATAGTTTGCTGAACTTCCTGTCCACCATATTGTTTTTCTTTAAAAACATACTTTTTCGAACTCCTCCTAGACCGTTGCTCCGATTTTCACCAAAATCTAACCGTATCATTTTCAGACCATGCAGACAAAACGTTATGGATTTCAAGTCGATATGTCAAACCGTTTTCGTACACCGGAGCAAAAAATCTGAGGCATGATGCAAAAACGACTCTTGAAGCTGTATCTCTGAAATGCTTTATCATATTCAGACCAAACTTGGTACGTGTAATCACAATCATGATCTGAGGCATCATACAGTGTTTCGGCGCAGCGCCACCTACTGGAGTGGAGATATGAAAAATTGTTATTTTGCTCATAACTTCTGATGAGTTTGACCAAAATTCATAAATTTGGTATGGGTCATCAGGACAATGCCCTGAAGGAGCCTGAGAAGTTTCGGACCAGCGCCACCTCGTGGTCAAAAGTTATAACAAAATTTACAAAAATGCTAATAACTTTTGTCTATATTAACCAATTGTAATGAAACTGGTCTCTGTAGATTCCTTGGGTTATGCTGAGAACATAGATATCAAATTTGCCATAGTCAGCTAAACGTCCTGTTCGTCATATTGTTTTTCTTTAAAAACCTACTTTTTTCGAACTCCTCCTAGACCGTTGCTCCGATTTTCACCAAAATTGAACCGTGTCATCTTCAGACCATGCCGACAAAAAGTTATGGATTTCAAGTCTATACGTCAAACCGTTTTCGTATACCAGAGGAATGAATTTGAGGCATGATGCAAAACAAACTCTTGAACTTGTATCTCCGCAATGCTTTATCATATTTAGACCAAACTTGGTACATCTCATCAAAATCATGACATGAGGCATCATGCACCGTTTAAACGCAGTGCCACCTACTGGTGTGGAGATAAGAAAAATGGTTATTTTTGCTTATAACTTCAGATGGGTTTGTCCAAAAATCATAACTTTGGTCTCGTTGGATTCAGGGAGTCATGCCGAGTCGAATGATATCCAATTATCCCATTTCAACCATTTTGGCCGTCGTCCATTTTGAATTTTGTTCTAAAGTGCTGTATTTCATGAACGCACTCAAGTATCGTTACGAAACTCGGTATGGGTCATCAGAACAATGCCCTGAAGGAGCCTGAGAAGTTTCAGACCAGTGCCACCTTGTGGTCAAAAGTTATTATGAAATTTACAAAAATGTTAATAACGTTTGAATATATTTACCGATTGTAATGAAACTGGTCACAGTAGATTCCTTGGGTCATGCCGAGAACACGGATATCAAATTTGCTATAGTTGGCTGAACTTCCTGTCCACCATATTGTTTTTCTTTAAAAACATACTTTTTCGAACTCCTCCTAGACCGTTGCTCCGATTTTCACCAAAATCTAACCGTATCATTTTCAGACCATGCAGACAAAACGTTATGGATTTCAAGTCGATATGTCAAACCGTTTTCGTACACCGGAGCAAAAAATCTGAGGCATGATGCAAAAACGACTTTTGAAGCTGTATCTCTGAAATGCTTTATCATATTCAGACCAAACTTGGTACGTGTAATCACAATCATGACCTGAGGCATCATACAGTGTTTCGGCGCAGCGCCACCTACTGGAGTGGAGATATGAAAAATTGTTATTTTGCTCATAACTTCTGATGAGTTTGACCAAAATTCATAAATTTGGTATGGGTCATCAGGACAATGCCCTGAAGGAGCCTGAGAAGTTTCGGACCAGCGCCACCTCGTGGTCAAAAGTTATAACAAAATTTACAAAAATGCTAATAACTTTTGTCTATATTAACCAATTGTAATGAAACTGGTCTCTGTAGATTCCTTGGGTTATGCTGAGAACATAGATATCAAATTTGCCATAGTCAGCTAAACGTCCTGTTCGTCATATTGTTTTTCTTTAAAAACCTACTTTTTTCGAACTCCTTCTAGACCGTTGCTCCGATTTTCACCAAAATTGAACCGTGTCATCTTCAGACCATGCCGACAAAAAGTTATGGATTTCAAGTTGATACGTCAAACCGTTTTCGTATACCAGAGGAATGAATTTGAGGCATGATGCAAAACAAACTCTTGAACTTGTATCTCCGCAATGCTTTATCATATTTAGACCAAACTTGGTACATCTCATCAAAATCATGACATGAGGCATCATGCACCGTTTAAACGCAGTGCCACCTACTGGTGTGGAGATAAGAAAAATGGTTATTTTTGCTTATAACTTCAGATGGGTTTGTCCAAAAATCATAACTTTGGTCTCGTTGGATTCAGGGAGTCATGCCGAGTCGAATGATATCCAATTATCCCATTTCAACCATTTTGGCCGTCGTCCATTTTGAATTTTGTTCTAAAGTGCTGTATTTCATGAACGCACTCAAGTATCGTTACGAAACTCGGTATGGGTCATCAGAACAATGCCCTGAAGGAGCCTGAGAAGTTTCAGACTAGTGCCACCTTGTGGTCAAAAGTTATTATGAAATTTACAAAAATGTTAATAACGTTTGAATATATTTACCGATTGTAATGAAACTGGTCTCAATAGATTCCTTGGGTCATGCCGAGAACACGGATATCAAATTTGCTATAGTTGGCTGAACTTCCTGTCCACCATATTGTTTTTCTTTAAAAACATACTTTTTCGAACTCCTCCTAGACCGTTGCTCCGATTTTCACCAAAATCTAACCGTATCATTTTCAGACCATGCAGACAAAACGTTATGGATTTCAAGTCGATATGTCAAACCGTTTTCGTACACCGGAGCAAAAAATCTGAGGCATGATGCAAAAACGACTTTTGAAGCTGTATCTCTGAAATGCTTTATCATATTCAGACCAAACTTGGTACGTGTAATCACAATCATGACCTGAGGCATCATACAGTGTTTCGGCGCAGCGCCACCTACTGGAGTGGAGATATGAAAAATTGTTATTTTGCTCATAACTTCTGATGAGTTTGACCAAAATTCATAAATTTGGTATGGGTCATCAGGACAATGCCCTGAAGGAGCCTGAGAAGTTTCGGACCAGCGCCACCTCGTGGTCAAAAGTTATAACAAAATTTACAAAAATGCTAATAACTTTTGTCTATATTAACCAATTGTAATGAAACTGGTCTCTGTAGATTCCTTGGGTTATGCTGAGAACATAGATATCAAATTTGCCATAGTCAGCTAAACGTCCTGTTCGTCATATTGTTTTTCTTTAAAAACCTACTTTTTTCGAACTCCTTCTAGACCGTTGCTCCGATTTTCACCAAAATTGAACCGTGTCATCTTCAGACCATGCCGACAAAAAGTTATGGATTTCAAGTCGATACGTCAAACCGTTTTCGTATACCAGAGGAATGAATTTGAGGCATGATGCAAAACAAACTCTTGAACTTGTATCTCCGCAATGCTTTATCATATTTAGACCAAACTTGGTACATCTCATCAAAATCATGACATGAGGCATCATGCACCGTTTAAACGCAGTGCCACCTACTGGTGTGGAGATAAGAAAAATGGTTATTTTTGCTTATAACTTCAGATGGGTTTGTCCAAAAATCATAACTTTGGTCTCGTTGGATTCAGGGAGTCATGCCGAGTCGAATGATATCCAATTATCCCATTTCAACCATTTTGGCCGTCGTCCATTTTGAATTTTGTTCTAAAGTGCTGTATTTCATGAACGCACTCAAGTATCGTTACGAAACTCGGTATGGGTCATCAGAACAATGCCCTGAAGGAGCCTGAGAAGTTTCAGACCAGTGCCACCTTGTGGTCAAAAGTTATTATGAAATTTACAAAAATGTTAATAACGTTTGAATATATTTACCGATTGTAATGAAACTGGTCTCAATAGATTCCTTGGGTCATGCCGAGAACACGGATATCAAATTTGCTATAGTTGGCTGAACTTCCTGTCCACCATATTGTTTTTCTTTAAAAACATACTTTTTCGAACTCCTCCTAGACCGTTGCTCCGATTTTCACCAAAATCTAACCGTATCATTTTCAGACCATGCAGACAAAACGTTATGGATTTCAAGTCGATATGTCAAACCGTTTTCGTACACCGGAGCAAAAAATCTGAGGCATGATGCAAAAACGACTCTTGAAGCTGTATCTCTGAAATGCTTTATCATATTCAGACCAAACTTGGTACGTGTAATCACAATCATGACCTGAGGCATCATACAGTGTTTCGGCGCAGCGCCACCTACTGGAGTGGAGATATGAAAAATTGTTATTTTGCTCATAACTTCTGATGAGTTTGACCAAAATTCATAAATTTGGTATGGGTCATCAGGACAATGCCCTGAAGGAGCCTGAGAAGTTTCGGACCAGCGCCACCTCGTGGTCAAAAGTTATAACAAAATTTACAAAAATGCTAATAACTTTTGTCTATATTAACCAATTGTAATGAAACTGGTCTCTGTAGATTCCTTGGGTTATGCTGAGAACATAGATATCAAATTTGCCATAGTCAGCTAAACTTCCTGTTCGTCATATTGTTTTTCTTTAAAAACCTACTTTTTTCGAACTCCTCCTAGACCGTTGCTCCGATTTTCACCAAAATTGAACCGTGTCATCTTCAGACCATGCCGACAAAAAGTTATGGATTTCAAGTCGATACTTCAAACCGTTTTCGTATACCATAGGAATGAATTTGAGGCATGATGCAAAACAAACTCTTGAACTTGTATCTCCGCAATGCTTTATCATATTTAGACCAAACTTGGTACATCTCATCAAAATCATGACATGAGGCATCATGCACCGTTTAAACGCAGTGCCACCTACTGGTGTGGAGATAAGAAAAATGGTTATTTTTGCTTATAACTTCAGATGGGTTTGTCCAAAAATCATAACTTTGGTCTCGTTGGATTCAGGGAGTCATGCCGAGTCGAATGATATCCAATTATCCCATTTCAACCATTTTGGCCGTCGTCCATTTTGAATTTTGTTCTAAAGTGCTGTATTTCATGAACGCACTCAAGTATCGTTACGAAACTCGGTATGGGTCATCAGAATAATGCCCTGAAGGAGCCTGAGAAGTTTCAGACCAGTGCCACCTTGTGGTCAAAAGTTATTATGAAATTTACAAAAATGTTAATAACGTTTGAATATATTTACCGATTGTAATGAAACTGGTCTCAGTAGATTCCTTGGGTCATGCCGAGAACACGGATATCAAATTTGCTATAGTTTGCTGAACTTCCTGTCCACCATATTGTTTTTCTTTAAAAACATACTTTTTCGAACTCCTCCTAGACCGTTGCTCCGATTTTCACCAAAATCTAACCGTATCATTTTCAGACCATGCAGACAAAACGTTATGGATTTCAAGTCGATATGTCAAACCGTTTTCGTACACCGGAGCAAAAAATCTGAGGCATGATGCAAAAACGACTCTTGAAGCTGTATCTCTGAAATGCTTTATCATATTCAGACCAAACTTGGTATGTGTAATCACAATCATGATCTGAGGCATCATACAGTGTTTCGGCGCAGCGCCACCTACTGGAGTGGAGATATGAAAAATTGTTATTTTGCTCATAACTTCTGATGAGTTTGACCAAAATTCATAAATTTGGTATGGGTCATCAGGACAATGCCCTGAAGGAGCCTGAGAAGTTTCGGACCAGCGCCACCTTGTGGTCAAAAGTTACAACAAAATTTACAAAAATGCTAATAACTTTTGACTGTATTAACCAATTGTAATTAAACTGGTCTCAGTAGATTCTTTGGGTTATGCTGAGAACATAGAAATTAAATTTGCCATAGTAGGCCAAACTTCCTGTAAAACCGTTTTCGTGTACCGGAGCAATGAATTTGAGGCATGTTGTAAAACACACACTTGAAGCTGTATCTCTGCACTGCTTTAACGTATTTAGACCAAACTTGGTACCTGTCACCACAAGTATGACCTGAGGTATCATGCAGTGTTTACTACTGGAGGGGAAATATGAAAAATGGCTGTTTTTGCTTATAGCTTCTGATGGGTTTGACCAAAATTCATAAATTTGGTATGGGTCATCAGGACAATGCACTGAAGGAGCCTGAGAAGTTTCGGACCAGCGCCACCTTGTGGTCAAAAGATATAACAAAATTGACAAAAATGCTAATAACTTTTTTTCTAATTGCTCACTACTGCTGTTGGTCTGATGCTCCCAGCCATGTTGGCTTGCTTCTTGTGCCATTTTTGTGCTTGGCCCCGTAATTGCTGCTTGCAGCTATATTTATTATTATTATTATTATTATTAGGGCCCGAGCACCGATGGTGTGAGGACCCTATTGGAATTGCTCCGTTTATTATTATTATTATTATTATTAGGGCCAGAGCACCGATGGTGTTAGGACCCTATTGGAATTGCTCCGTTTATTATTATTATTATTATTATTATTCTCCAAAGTGAATCGCATTTTAGAGGGCCTAAACGTACTCGAAAACTCACAAAACTTTGCACACGCGTCAGAAGTGGTGAAAATTTACGTCTGTTATGGGTTTCGGAATTGGGCGTGGCAAAATGGCTCGATAGCGCCATCTAACGTACAGCCCCGCTCACTACATAACACTAGGGGTTTGAAATTCGGTACACACATTTATCAGCCCAGTACCTACAAAAAATTCTCTTGGAGCGAAATCCGAAACCAAACAGGAAGTCAGATATTTTGAATTAATTCACCGTTTTTTGCATTTTCCAGACGTTGTACTTTAACGAACTCCTCCTAGAGATTTAATCAGATCAATGTCATTTTTGGTCAGTCTAATCTAAAGGCCTTTGTGACGTTAAATTGCGAAGATCTAGAGTTTTCACTGAAGGGCGTGTCGGTGGCGGCCTGACAAAGTTTGATGTCTTCGCCATGAAAAAGGAAGTTGTTGTAACTCAGACAAACAATGTCGGATCTGCCCCAAACTTCACATGCTTTATTAGAGTCCTAACCTGAAGACATCTTCATAACAATATTCAGTTACAGTCATAGCGCCACCTGCAGGCAACAGGAAATGACATGTTTTATACTGTGATTAACTCCTCATAGAGATTTAACCAGATCAACATCAAATGTTGTCAGTCTAATCTCAAGACCTTAGCGATGATAAATTTCAAAGATCTTGAGTTTTCGCTGAAGGGCGTGTCCGTCGCGGCCTGACAAAGTCTGATGTTTCGCCATGAAAGAGGAAGCTGCTGTAACTCAGGCATACAATGTCTGATCTGCCCCAAACTTCACATGTGTGATAAGAGTCCTGGCCTAAAGACATCTATATGACAATATTTAGTTAGTCATAGCGCCACCTGCTGGCAACAGGAAATTGCATGCTTCAGGATGTAATTCACTACCAGAGTCACATTTCATTATGCCACGAAATACCAAACATGCTAGAGACACGTTAAATCATGCAACACTTGGCTGAGTGCTAATTTATGCGATTAACGCCACAAAAGAAACAGGAAGTTGTTGTAACTCAGGCATACAATGTCCGATCTGCTTCAAACTTCACGTGTTCAATGATAGTCCTGGCCTGAAGACATCAACATGGCAAAATTCAGTTATGGTGAAAGCGCCACCTGTTGGCCGCAGGAAGTGTGGCATTTCGAAATGACTTTGGCATAATTCTCCTGTATTCACTCACTTAAATGCATGACGCCCACTGTTCACTGTTTTCCTGAGGCCAACGGGTGGCGGTGAGCCCGGGTGCGAGGGGCCCTCTCAATGCTGCTTGCAGCTTTAATTATTATTATTATTATTATTAGGGCCCGAGCACCGATGGTGTGAGGACCCTTTTGGAATTGCTCCGTTTATTATTATTATTATTATTATTATTATTATTATTATTAGGGCCCAAGCACCGATGGTGTGAGGACCCTATTGGAATTGCTCCGTTTATTATTATTATTATTAGGGCTCAAGCGAAAATTCGCGCAGGGCCCTCTTGTTCTTCTAAGGATTATTAGGGCCCGAGCACCGATGGTGTGAGGACCCTATTGGAATTGCTCCGTTTATTATTATTATTATTATTATTATTATTCTCCAAAATAAATCGCATTTTTGAGGGCCTAAACATGCTCTAAAACTCATGAAACTTTGCACACGCGTCAGAAGTGGTGAAAATTTACGTCTGTTATGGGTTTCAGAATTGGGCGGGGCAAAATGGCTCGATAGCGCCACCTAACGTAGTGCCCCTCTCGCTACATTTCACATTGAATTTTGAAATTCAGTACACACATTTATCAGTCCAGAACCTACAAAAAAGTCTCTTGGAGCGAAATCCAAAACCGAACAGGAAGTCAGATATTTTGAGTTGATTCACCGTTTTTTGCATTTTCCAGACGTTGTACTTTAACGAACTCCTCCTAGAGCTTTTATCAGATCAATGTCATATTTGGTCAGTCTAATCTAAAGGCCTTTGCGATGTTAAATTGCGAAGATCTAGAGTTTTCACCAAAGGGCGTGTCCGTGGCGGCCTGACAAATTTTGATGTTTCGCTATGAAACAGGAAGTTGTTGTAACTCGGGTATACAATGTCGGATCTGCCCCAAACTGCACATGCTTTATTAGAGTCCTGGCCTGAAGACATCTTCATGACAATATTCAGTTACTGTCATAGCGCCACCTGCAGGCAACAGGAAATGACATGTTTTACACTGTGATTAACTCCTCATGGAGATTTAACCAGATCAACATCATATGTTGTCAGTCTAATCTTAAGACCTTAGCGATGATAAATATCAAAGATCTTGAGTTTTCGGTGAAGGGCGTGTCCGTGGCGGCCTGACAAAGTCTGATGTTTCGCCATAAAAGAGGAAACTGTTGTAACTCAGGCATACTATGTCCGATCTGCTCCAAACTTCACATGTGTGATAAGAGTCCTAGCCTAAAGACGTCTATATGATAATATTCAGTTAGTCATAGCGCCACCTGCTGGCAACAGGAAGTGGCATGCTTTATACTGTAATTCACTACCAGATTCACATTTCATCATGCCACGAAGTACCAGACATGCTAGAAACACGTTAAATCATGCAACACTTGGCTGAGTGCTAATGTATGCGATTAACGCCACGAAAGAAACAGGAAGTTGTTGTAACTCAGGCATACAATGTCCGATCTGCTTCAAACTTCACATGTTCGATAAAAGTCCTGGCCTGAAGACATCAACATGGCAAAATTCAGTTACGGTCAATGCGCCACCTGTTGGCCGCAGGAAGTGTGGCATTTCGAAATGACTTTGGCATAATTCTCCTGTATTCACTCACTTAAATGCATGACGCCCACTGTTCACTGTTTTCCTGAGGCCAACGGGTGGCGGTGAGCCCGGGTGCGAGGGCCCTCTCAACGCTGCTTGCAGCTTTAATTATTATTATTATTATTTTTTTTTTTTTTTTCGTCTTCCGGGGCTTTTTGGGGGCCTTAACATGCTCAAAAACTCTTGAAAATTGGCACACACATTGGAATCCGCGGCCATTAGGACGCCGGAGAGGCTGGTACCCGGGCGTGGCAGGGGGGCTCGACAGCGCCCCCTTGAAAAAAGTCTGAAAATTTGGTCCATATATTAAACATGCTTGCACGTATTAGTATGAAACTCGGTACACATATAGACCTCATCGGGCCGAACAACTTTCGCGCTCTAAGTTAATCGCCACGCCAACAGGAAGTCAGCTATTAAGGGTTGTTTGAAAAACGCATGCTCTGGAATTTGATATACTCCTCCTAGACGATTAATCCGATCGCCACCAAACTCGGTCAGCATGAAGTCAAGACACTGATGATTAAAAATTGCCAGGGGATTTTTGATATCTCGAACGGTTTGGCCGTGGCGAGGCAACGAATTTATGGCGAGAAAAAGGAAACAGGAAATGTGTTATAACGTCTTAATACATATATTGATCTTTATGAAACTTCACGAGTGTGTTCGTTATAGGAGTCTGATCACATGGATGTGACTATTGTGAGTCAAAGTTATAGCGCCACCAACTGGCAGCAGGAAGTGTATCACTTTTTGAAATGTTTTGAGATCACCCTCTTATTTTTACCTGATTTGCTTCAAACTTCATCAGTGTAATGTCAATACACAGCAGATGTAGACCTATGACAGGATTTTTGATATTTGAAATATTGTTGCCATGGCAACAGGTCAAACTGTAATAATATTCTTGAGTGTTTTTGAGGCTCTTAACATGCTTCAAATTGCATGAAACTCGACACACACATCAATATTGTCAACCAGTAGACATGGACAAAGCCATAGAAATGGGCGTGGTGGAGGGGCTCAGTAGCGCCACCTTTTGACAAAAGTGGGGGTTAGTTTTTCCTAAGGTCACCAAACTCGGTACACATATTATTCTCATCAAGCCGGACAATTTTCTAATTTACATTCATTAGCTCCGACCAACAGGAAGTCAGCTATTTTGGTTTGAATGTTAATTTTTTGAAAAAACAGGCTATGAATTTTATACTACTACTCCTACAGGGTTTATCCAATTTACACCAAGCTTTTTTTAACTTGTTGCGAACACATTGAAGTTGTTTAATTGCAAACGGATTTTGGATATCTCAAACGGTTTGGCCGTGGCGAGGCAACGAATTTATGGCGAGAAAAGGGAAACAGGAAATGTGTTATAACTTCTGCATACATTGATTGATGTTTATGAAACTTCAGGAGTGTGTTGGTTGTAGTAGTCTGATCACATGGATGTAACTATTGTGAGTCAAAGTTATAGCGCCACCAAATGGCAGCAAGAAGTGTATCACTTTTAAAATGCTTTGAGATCACCCTCTTATTTTTACCTGATTTGCTTCAAACTTCATCAGTGTAATGTCAATACACAGCAGATGTAGACCTATGACAGGATTTTTGATATTTGAAATATTGTTGCCATGGCAACAGGTCAAACTGTAATAATATTCTTGAGTGTTTTTGAGGCTCTTAACATGCTTCAAATTGCATGAAACTCGACACACACATCAATATTGTCAACCAGTAGACATGGACAAAGCCATAGAAATGGGCGTGGTGGAGGGGCTCAGTAGCGCCACCTTTTGACAAAAGTGGGGGGGTTAGTTTTTCCTACAGTCACCAAACTCGGTACACATATTATTCTCATCAAGCCGGACAATTTTCTAATTTACATTCATTAGCTCCGACCAACAGGAAGTCAGCTATTTTGGTTTGAATGTTAATTTTTTGAAAAAACAGGCTATGAATTTTATACTACTACTCCTACAGGGTTTATTCAATTTACACCAAGCTTTTTTTAACTTGTTGCTAACTATGGGGTCAGATTCCCGCCAATTGTATTGCAGTCACGGATCAAAAAATAATAAACGTGAATCACAAATTTAAAAACACATGTAAAAATATATAGCACAAACTTAAAAAAATAATGCAAAATGATCGGAATGGCAAAGAACATGGTCACGGATCAAAATATAATAAGCGTAAATCGAAAAATCAAAAGCATATTTAAAAAAATAACAAGCATGAATCAAAACTTTAAACACATTAAAAATGATATTGCACAAATCTTAAACATGTGTTTATGCGTTCTTAAAAGTTGTTTTCCTTGCTTTTATTACTCTTTTCTTTCTGCTCTCTTTACATTTTCTGGTTATATTTTATTCTTTTGTGCGCTTGTGCAGTTTTTCTCTTTGCTCTTCTTTCTACGTTCTGCTCTTGCTTTTCCAAATGTTGCAATTCGAGTTTCATGTAAATTAGGCTGGGCTTAAGCGCCACCATTGGTCCACTAGTTCTAGATTGACAGCTCCTCCTCTAGCCAATCAATCGAAGGGAGGGAGATGACATCACTTCAATGCGACTCATGGCTACTGATGCTCACACTCATACAGGAGAAGATAACCATCACAGCTGGCAATTTCCGAGCTGGGGTAAACTCTTTCTGTTGCAGGACACTGTTATAATGTATATATATACATTATAACATATGTACATATGTACCTTCATACATATGTACCTGCAACTCGACCTGTCACTGGTATATAGGCTACTTCTACCTGGACAATCTTTTATTGTTAAATTTACCATCCTAACGACAACTTGTCACAGTTGTGCCTGTCTGACGATCTATCATTGTTATATTAATCTTTAATGCACATATCACTGGACTTGGCACCGTGAAACGCAGCGTCCACCATGCAGCAGCCTCACAACATCACTCTTATGTGTGCCTGGCTCGTCTATACCTGTTATGTTACTGTTAGATATTTTTAGTATTCATACAATAATATTAATAATAATATGCTTGCTTGTTGTCTCTTTTATTCCTGTCTTTTGCACAAGAGAATATAACATATGAAACCTACCTTACTAGGCTAATATATTTGCTCGTGAATTACATTTAAAGTAAGATATGCCATGGCAATTGTTTAGATCAGTAGTTCCCAAACGGGTACGTGAGGTGACAGAGGGGGTAACGTTACGCGAACAAAATGCAGAATTTTGCCATTCATTTAATTCTTCTCTACATTAAAATAACATTAAAACTGATCATGTATTTTCTAACAGGTACAATATGCCATATGACATCCAATCAAAATACCATATCTTTTGCGGTCAAATCTGACAGAGTCCATTTCCACATGCAGCGCACATATGGGTGCATAGCCAGTATAGGTTGCGTGGGGAGTCTGCAGCCTGAGCAAAACGCGCAACATACTGCCATTCTGTACCTGCAGATTTAGCACTTACTAGCACGAAGAACAATAGCCTGGCACAAAAAGGGCTTAAATATCAATTTAAGATTCGAGCTCTTGATACAAAACATAGCCTACCTTTTGTGAGTTCTTGTTTTTAATGTTGATAATATTATATGAGCAAGAATGCAAATCCAAATATCCACACAACAGTTCAACAAACAAAGGGGTAATATTAAGTGTTATTCTTCACAGTATTGTCAGTATTTGCTCTATTTTGCAACGAAAACAACAGCATAATTACAACACAGCAGTGCTTCGAGAACGAATCTGCAACTTTGAATGAATTGTTCGTGAAAGTCATGATTCATTCATAAATATAGCCACTTGCTTCTTTGAATGAATGACTCGATGACTCAGGCATTAAGACAGTGACTTACCGCCATCTACTGGCGGTTTTAGTATTTAAAATAATCACTTTTCACGTTTTTAGCATTGCATATTTCTCTATTGAACATTTTTTAATTTAAAACATTATTATTGTTGTAAAGGTATTCATAAAGATCAAAAACTGCACTAGAAAGTCAATTTAGGGGGCAAATATTGTCCCTTAATGGAAAATTTACAATCTAAGTGGAAGAGAGGGGTTACGCAGAAGGATGGTAAGTGTCTCAGGGGGTACTCCACTCTGAAAAGTTTGGGAACCACTGGTTTAGATCATCGTATGTTGCTTGTAATAGTAAACTGTGCATATTTTGTCATGTATTGTTTTCCTGTAAACAGATTTATAGATTTTGTCTTCCATGTACAGTATGTCATTGACACGGGTGTTGGTTTATGAATTTGATCACATTTTAACACTGAGATTATAAAATTATAAAGTTAATCAATAGCCTTCACATCAGTGTTTTCCCCAATATTAGAGCAATTGCAAATGTTGATTGAGCTGTTGTATAAATCAATATAGCTATAAGTTAATTTTGAATGTGTTTTTGCACTATTTTAATGAAAGGAGTATCAAACAAAGTCACAGCAGAACAGCTTCGCTCGTCTCTGAGCAACACAGCAGTGTTTCATTAATGAATTCCTGATTTGAACGAGAAGTTTGAATGAACTTTTCGCCACCTACATATCTGTATCTGTAATTTTGTTTTTATTTAAAACATTAATCTTATAGTATTGTGCAATTATGTAGTTATGTAATTAAACACAATAAATGTGTGAATAAATCACTGCATATCAAATCCACCTGGTTTCTGTAACTATCTTCTCTGTAACACTATCGTAGTCAATGCAGAGATGATACATTCAGTCTTAGAATTAATTTACCTATGATCGTTTAACAACAATTAAGAAATATATTAGCTACAGTAGCCTTAGCATATTAGCACCATGAGCCAAGTAATATTTTAACACCAAATACCATATATTATGAACATAAAGATTAACAATCATAAGTAGACTGCACAATAAAATGAGTATCTCAAAAAGAGGAATTATTTGTCCATAGTTCAGATAACTTTACAGATTGAAAGTCCTTGTAAAGTTTCAGATTAAACTGTTATCTTCTCCTGTATGAGTGTGAGCATCAGTAGCCATGAGTCGCATTGAAGTGATGTCATCTCCCTCCCTTCGATTGATTGGCTAGAGGAGGAGCTGTCAATCTAGAATTAGTGGACCAATGGTGGCGCTTAAGCCCAGCCTAATTTACATGAAACTCGAACTGCAACATTTGGAAAAGCAAGAGCAGAACGTAGAAAGAAGAGCAAAGAGAAAAACTGCACAAGCGCACAAAAGAGTAAAATATAAGCAGAAAATGTAAAGAGAGCAGAAAGAAAAGACTAATAAAAGCAAGGAAAACAACTTTTAAGAACGCATAAACACAACTTTAAGATTTGTGCAATATCATTTTTAATGTGTTTAAAGTTTTGATTCATGCTTGTTATGTTTTTTAAATGTGCTTTTAATTTTTCAATTTACGCTTATTATATTTTGATCCGTGACCATGTTCTTTGCCATTCCGATCATTTTGCATTATTTTTTTTAAGTTTGTGCTATATATTTTTACATGTGTTATACATGTGGTATTATTTTTTGATCCGTGACCGCAATACTATTGGCGGGAATCTGATCCCATAGCTAACACATTGAAGTTGTTTAATTGCAAACGGATTTTGGATATCTCAAACGGTTTGGCCGTGGCGAGGCAACGAATTTATGGCAAGAAAAGGGAAACAAAGTGTTATAACTTCTGCATACATTAATTGATTTTGATGAAACTTTGGCTTAGTCTTCGTTGTACAAGGCTGATCACATGGATTTGACTATTGTGATTCAAAGTCATAGCGCCACCAACTGGAAGCAGAAAATGTGTCACTTTCAGCATACATTGAGATCACCCTCTTATTTTTACCTGATTTGCTTCAAAATTCATCAGAATAATGTTAAAACTTGGCACATGTAATCCTTTGAAAATGGGCAGGGAAGAGGGGCTCTATAACGGCACCTTGTAGTGCAGTAAATGTGGAGTGAATTTGACATAGTCCTTTGATGTTTAACCGTTTTAAGTGCCTATTGCCCGCTGTGCACAGTTGCCCTGAAGCCACCGGGGTGGCGGTGCCACCGGGCTTGGGCCCGCCATCGCTGCTCGCAGCTATATTTCTTCTTCTTAGGGCCCAAGCGAAAATTCGCGCAGGGCCCTCTTGTTCTTCTAAGGATTATTATTATTTTTTTTTTTTTTTTTTTTTTTTTTTTTTCCGTCTTCCGGGGCTTTTTGGGGGCCTTAACATGCTCAAAAACTCTTGAAAATTGGCACACACATTGGAATCCGCGGCCATTAGGACGCCGGAGAGGCTGGTACCCGGGCGTGGCAGGGGGGCTCGACAGCGCCCCCTTGAAAAAAGTCTGAAAATTTGGTCCATATATTAAACATGCTTGCACGTATTAGTATGAAACTCGGTACACATATAGACCTCATCGGGCCGAACAACTTTCGCGCTCTAAGTTAATCGCCACGCCAACAGGAAGTCAGCTATTAAGGGTTGTTTGAAAAACGCATGCTCTGGAATTTGATATACTCCTCCTAGACGATTAATCCGATCGCCACCAAACTCGGTCAGCATGAAGTCAAGACACTGATGATTAAAAATTGCCAGGGGATTTTTGATATCTCGAACGGTTTGGCCGTGGCGAGGCAACGAATTTATGGCGAGAAAAAGGAAACAGGAAATGTGTTATAACGTCTTAATACATATATTGATCTTTATGAAACTTCACGAGTGTGTTCGTTATAGGAGTCTGATCACATGGATGTGACTATTGTGAGTCAAAGTTATAGCGCCACCAACTGGCAGCAGGAAGTGTATCACTTTTTGAAATGTTTTGAGATCACCCTTTTATTTTTACCTGATTTGCTTCAAACTTCATCAGTGTAATGTCAATACACAGCAGATGTAGACCTATGACAGGATTTTTGATATTTGAAATATTGTTGCCATGGCAACAGGTCAAACTGTAATAATATTCTTGAGTGTTTTTGAGGCTCTTAACATGCTTCAAATTGCATGAAACTCGACACACACATCAATATTGTCAACCAGTAGACATGGACAAAGCCATAGAAATGGGCGTGGTGGAGGGGCTCAGTAGCGCCACCTTTTGACAAAAGTGGGGGGGTTAGTTTTTCCTAAGGTCACCAAACTCGGTACACATATTATTCTCATCAAGCCGGACAATTTTCTAATTTACATTCATTAGCTCCGACCAACAGGAAGTCAGCTATTTTGGTTTGAATGTTAATTTTTTGAAAAAACAGGCTATGAATTTTATACTACTACTCCTACAGGGTTTATCCAATTTACACCAAGCTTTTTTTAACTTGTTGCGAACACATTGAAGTTGTTTAATTGCAAACGGATTTTGGATATCTCAAACGGTTTGGCCGTGGCGAGGCAACGAATTTATGGCGAGAAAAGGGAAACAGGAAATGTGTTATAACTTCTGCATACATTGATTGATGTTTATGAAACTTCAGGAGTGTGTTGGTTGTAGTAGTCTGATCACATGGATGTAACTATTGTGAGTCAAAGTTATAGCGCCACCAAATGGCAGCAAGAAGTGTATCACTTTTAAAATGCTTTGAGATCACCCTCTTATTTTTACCTGATTTGCTTCAAACTTCATCAGTGTAATGTCAATACACAGCAGATGTAGACCTATGACAGGATTTTTGATATTTGAAATATTGTTGCCATGGCAACAGGTCAAACTGTAATAATATTCTTGAGTGTTTTTGAGGCTCTTAACATGCTTCAAATTGCATGAAACTCGACACACACATCAATATTGTCAACCAGTAGACATGGACAAAGCCATAGAAATGGGCGTGGTGGAGGGGCTCAGTAGCGCCACCTTTTGACAAAAGTGGGGGTTAGTTTTTCCTACAGTCACCAAACTCGGTACACATATTATTCTCATCAAGCCGGACAATTTTCTAATTTACATTCATTAGCTCCGACCAACAGGAAGTCAGCTATTTTGGTTTGAATGTTAATTTTTTGAAAAAACAGGCTATGAATTTTATACTACTACTCCTACAGGGTTTATTCAATTTACACCAAGCTTTTTTTAACTTGTTGCTAACTATGGGGTCAGATTCCCGCCAATTGTATTGCAGTCACGGATCAAAAAATAATAAACGTGAATCACAAATTTAAAAACACATGTAAAAATATATAGCACAAACTTAAAAAAATAATGCAAAATGATCGGAATGGCAAAGAACATGGTCACGGATCAAAATATAATAAGCGTAAATCGAAAAATCAAAAGCATATTTAAAAAAATAACAAGCATGAATCAAAACTTTAAACACATTAAAAATGATATTGCACAAATCTTAAACATGTGTTTATGCGTTCTTAAAAGTTGTTTTCCTTGCTTTTATTACTCTTTTCTTTCTGCTCTCTTTACATTTTCTGGTTATATTTTATTCTTTTGTGCGCTTGTGCAGTTTTTCTCTTTGCTCTTCTTTCTACGTTCTGCTCTTGCTTTTCCAAATGTTGCAATTCGAGTTTCATGTAAATTAGGCTGGGCTTAAGCGCCACCATTGGTCCACTAGTTCTAGATTGACAGCTCCTCCTCTAGCCAATCAATCGAAGGGAGGGAGATGACATCACTTCAATGCGACTCATGGCTACTGATGCTCACACTCATACAGGAGAAGATAACCATCACAGCTGGCAATTTCCGAGCTGGGGTAAACTCTTTCTGTTGCAGGACACTGTTATAATGTATATATATACATTATAACATATGTACATATGTACCTTCATACATATGTACCTGCAACTCGACCTGTCACTGGTATATAGGCTACTTCTACCTGGACAATCTTTTATTGTTAAATTTACCATCCTAACGACAACTTGTCACAGTTGTGCCTGTCTGACGATCTATCATTGTTATATTAATCTTTAATGCACATATCACTGGACTTGGCACCGTGAAACGCAGCGTCCACCATGCAGCAGCCTCACAACATCACTCTTATGTGTGCCTGGCTCGTCTATACCTGTTATGTTACTGTTAGATATTTTTAGTATTCATACAATAATATTAATAATAATATGCTTGCTTGTTGTCTCTTTTATTCCTGTCTTTTGCACAAGAGAATATAACATATGAAACCTACCTTACTAGGCTAATATATTTGCTCGTGAATTACATTTAAAGTAAGATATGCCATGGCAATTGTTTAGATCAGTAGTTCCCAAACGGGTACGTGAGGTGACAGAGGGGGTAACGTTACGCGAACAAAATGCAGAATTTTGCCATTCATTTAATTCTTCTCTACATTAAAATAACATTAAAACTGATCATGTATTTTCTAACAGGTACAATATGCCATATGACATCCAATCAAAATACCATATCTTTTGCGGTCAAATCTGACAGAGTCCATTTCCACATGCAGCGCACATATGGGTGCATAGCCAGTATAGGTTGCGTGGGGAGTCTGCAGCCTGAGCAAAACGCGCAACATACTGCCATTCTGTACCTGCAGATTTAGCACTTACTAGCACGAAGAACAATAGCCTGGCACAAAAAGGGCTTAAATATCAATTTAAGATTCGAGCTCTTGATACAAAACATAGCCTACCTTTTGTGAGTTCTTGTTTTTAATGTTGATAATATTATATGAGCAAGAATGCAAATCCAAATATCCACACAACAGTTCAACAAACAAAGGGGTAATATTAAGTGTTATTCTTCACAGTATTGTCAGTATTTGCTCTATTTTGCAACGAAAACAACAGCATAATTACAACACAGCAGTGCTTCGAGAACGAATCTGCAACTTTGAATGAATTGTTCGTGAAAGTCATGATTCATTCATAAATATAGCCACTTGCTTCTTTGAATGAATGACTCGATGACTCAGGCATTAAGACAGTGACTTACCGCCATCTACTGGCGGTTTTAGTATTTAAAATAATCACTTTTCACGTTTTTAGCATTGCATATTTCTCTATTGAACATTTTTTAATTTAAAACATTATTATTGTTGTAAAGGTATTCATAAAGATCAAAAACTGCACTAGAAAGTCAATTTAGGGGGCAAATATTGTCCCTTAATGGAAAATTTACAATCTAAGTGGAAGAGAGGGGTTACGCAGAAGGATGGTAAGTGTCTCAGGGGGTACTCCACTCTGAAAAGTTTGGGAACCACTGGTTTAGATCATCGTATGTTGCTTGTAATAGTAAACTGTGCATATTTTGTCATGTATTGTTTTCCTGTAAACAGATTTATAGATTTTGTCTTCCATGTACAGTATGTCATTGACACGGGTGTTGGTTTATGAATTTGATCACATTTTAACACTGAGATTATAAAATTATAAAGTTAATCAATAGCCTTCACATCAGTGTTTTCCCCAATATTAGAGCAATTGCAAATGTTGATTGAGCTGTTGTATAAATCAATATAGCTATAAGTTAATTTTGAATGTGTTTTTGCACTATTTTAATGAAAGGAGTATCAAACAAAGTCACAGCAGAACAGCTTCGCTCGTCTCTGAGCAACACAGCAGTGTTTCATTAATGAATTCCTGATTTGAACGAGAAGTTTGAATGAACTTTTCGCCACCTACATATCTGTATCTGTAATTTTGTTTTTATTTAAAACATTAATCTTATAGTATTGTGCAATTATGTAGTTATGTAATTAAACACAATAAATGTGTGAATAAATCACTGCATATCAAATCCACCTGGTTTCTGTAACTATCTTCTCTGTAACACTATCGTAGTCAATGCAGAGATGATACATTCAGTCTTAGAATTAATTTACCTATGATCGTTTAACAACAATTAAGAAATATATTAGCTACAGTAGCCTTAGCATATTAGCACCATGAGCCAAGTAATATTTTAACACCAAATACCATATATTATGAACATAAAGATTAACAATCATAAGTAGACTGCACAATAAAATGAGTATCTCAAAAAGAGGAATTATTTGTCCATAGTTCAGATAACTTTACAGATTGAAAGTCCTTGTAAAGTTTCAGATTAAACTGTTATCTTCTCCTGTATGAGTGTGAGCATCAGTAGCCATGAGTCGCATTGAAGTGATGTCATCTCCCTCCCTTCGATTGATTGGCTAGAGGAGGAGCTGTCAATCTAGAATTAGTGGACCAATGGTGGCGCTTAAGCCCAGCCTAATTTACATGAAACTCGAACTGCAACATTTGGAAAAGCAAGAGCAGAACGTAGAAAGAAGAGCAAAGAGAAAAACTGCACAAGCGCACAAAAGAGTAAAATATAAGCAGAAAATGTAAAGAGAGCAGAAAGAAAAGACTAATAAAAGCAAGGAAAACAACTTTTAAGAACGCATAAACACAACTTTAAGATTTGTGCAATATCATTTTTAATGTGTTTAAAGTTTTGATTCATGCTTGTTATGTTTTTTAAATGTGCTTTTAATTTTTCAATTTACGCTTATTATATTTTGATCCGTGACCATGTTCTTTGCCATTCCGATCATTTTGCATTATTTTTTTTAAGTTTGTGCTATATATTTTTACATGTGTTATACATGTGGTATTATTTTTTGATCCGTGACCGCAATACTATTGGCGGGAATCTGATCCCATAGCTAACACATTGAAGTTGTTTAATTGCAAACGGATTTTGGATATCTCAAACGGTTTGGCCGTGGCGAGGCAACGAATTTATGGCAAGAAAAGGGAAACAAAGTGTTATAACTTCTGCATACATTAATTGATTTTGATGAAACTTTGGCTTAGTCTTCGTTGTACAAGGCTGATCACATGGATTTGACTATTGTGATTCAAAGTCATAGCGCCACCAACTGGAAGCAGAAAATGTGTCACTTTCAGCATACATTGAGATCACCCTCTTATTTTTACCTGATTTGCTTCAAAATTCATCAGAATAATGTTAAAACTTGGCACATGTAATCCTTTGAAAATGGGCAGGGAAGAGGGGCTCTATAACGGCACCTTGTAGTGCAGTAAATGTGGAGTGAATTTGACATAGTCCTTTGATGTTTAACCGTTTTAAGTGCCTATTGCCCGCTGTGCACAGTTGCCCTGAAGCCACCGGGGTGGCGGTGCCACCGGGCTTGGGCCCGCCATCGCTGCTCGCAGCTATATTTCTTCTTCTTAGGGCCCAAGCGAAAATTCGCGCAGGGCCCTCTTGTTCTTCTAAGGATTATTATTATTATTTTTTTTTTTTTTTTTTTTTCCGTCTTCCGGGGCTTTTTGGGGGCCTTAACATGCTCAAAAACTCTTGAAAATTGGCACACACATTGGAATCCGCGGCCATTAGGACGCCGGAGAGGCTGGTACCCGGGCGTGGCAGGGGGGCTCGACAGCGCCCCCTTGAAAAAAGTCTGAAAATTTGGTCCATATATTAAACATGCTTGCACGTATTAGTATGAAACTCGGTACACATATAGACCTCATCGGGCCGAACAACTTTCGCGCTCTAAGTTAATCGCCACGCCAACAGGAAGTCAGCTATTAAGGGTTGTTTGAAAAACGCATGCTCTGGAATTTGATATACTCCTCCTAGACGATTAATCCGATCGCCACCAAACTCGGTCAGCATGAAGTCAAGACACTGATGATTAAAAATTGCCAGGGGATTTTTGATATCTCGAACGGTTTGGCCGTGGCGAGGCAACGAATTTATGGCGAGAAAAAGGAAACAGGAAATGTGTTATAACGTCTTAATACATATATTGATCTTTATGAAACTTCACGAGTGTGTTCGTTATAGGAGTCTGATCACATGGATGTGACTATTGTGAGTCAAAGTTATAGCGCCACCAACTGGCAGCAGGAAGTGTATCACTTTTTGAAATGTTTTGAGATCACCCTCTTATTTTTACCTGATTTGCTTCAAACTTCATCAGTGTAATGTCAATACACAGCAGATGTAGACCTATGACAGGATTTTTGATATTTGAAATATTGTTGCCATGGCAACAGGTCAAACTGTAATAATATTCTTGAGTGTTTTTGAGGCTCTTAACATGCTTCAAATTGCATGAAACTCGACACACACATCAATATTGTCAACCAGTAGACATGGACAAAACCATAGAAATGGGCGTGGTGGAGGGGCTCAGTAGCGCCACCTTTTGACAAAAGTGGGGGTTAGTTTTTCCTACAGTCACCAAACTCGGTACACATATTATTCTCATCAAGCCGGACAATTTTCTAATTTACATTCATTAGCTCCGACCAACAGGAAGTCAGCTATTTTGGTTTGAATGTTAATTTTTTGAAAAAACAGGCTATGAATTTTATACTACTACTCCTACAGGGTTTATCCAATTTACACCAAGCTTTTTTTAACTTGTTGCGAACACATTGAAGTTGTTTAATTGCAAACGGATTTTGGATATCTCAAACGGTTTGGCCGTGGCGAGGCAACGAATTTATGGCGAGAAAAGGGAAACAGGAAATGTGTTATAACTTCTGCATACATTGATTGATGTTTATGAAACTTCAGGAGTGTGTTGGTTGTAGTAGTCTGATCACATGGATGTAACTATTGTGAGTCAAAGTTATAGCGCCACCAAATGGCAGCAAGAAGTGTATCACTTTTAAAATGCTTTGAGATCACCCTCTTATTTTTACCTGATTTGCTTCAAACTTCATCAGTGTAATGTCAATACACAGCAGATGTAGACCTATGACAGGATTTTTGATATTTGAAATATTGTTGCCATGGCAACAGGTCAAACTGTAATAATATTCTTGAGTGTTTTTGAGGCTCTTAACATGCTTCAAATTGCATGAAACTCGACACACACATCAATATTGTCAACCAGTAGACATGGACAAAGCCATAGAAATGGGCGTGGTGGAGGGGCTCAGTAGCGCCACCTTTTGACAAAAGAGGCCGGGTTAGTTTTTCCTACAGTCACCAAACTCGGTACACATATTATTCTCATCAAGCCGGACAATTTTCTAATTTACATTCATTAGCTCCGACCAACAGGAAGTCAGCTATTTTGGTTTGAATGTTAATTTTTTGAAAAAACAGGCTATGAATTTTATACTACTACTCCTACAGGGTTTATCCAATTTACACCAATCTTTTTTTAACTTGTTGCTAACACATTGAAGTTGTTTAATTGCAAACGGATTTTGGATATCTCAAACGGTTTGGCCGTGGCGAGGCAACGAATTTATGGCAAGAAAAGGGAAACAAAGTGTTATAACTTCTGCATACTTTAATTGATTTTGATGAAACTTTGGCTTAGTCTTCGTTGTACAAGGCTGATCACATGGATTTGACTATTGTGATTCAAAGTCATAGCGCCACCAACTGGAAGCAGAAAATGTGTCACTTTCAGCATACATTGAGATCACCCTCTTATTTTTACCTGATTTGCTTCAAAATTCATCAGAATAATGTTAAAACTTGGCACATGTAATCCTTTGAAAATGGGCAGGGAGGAAGGGGTCTATAGCGGCACCTTGTAGTGCAGTAAATGTGGAGTGAATTTGACATAGTCCTTTGATGTTTAACCGTTTTAAGTGCCTATTGCCCGCTGTGCACAGTTGCCCTGAAGCCACCGGGGTGGCGGTGCCACCGGGCTTGGGCCCGCCATCGCTGCTCGCAGCTATATTTCTTCTTCTTCTTCTTCTTCTTCTTCTCCAAAATGAATCGCATTTGAGAGGGCCTAAACGTGCTCGAAAACTCACAAAACTTTGCACACGCGTCAGAAGTGGTGAAAATTTACGTCTGTTATGGGTTTCGGAATTGGGCGTGGCAAAATGGCTCGATAGCGCCATCTAACGTACAGCCCCGCTCGCTACATTACACTAGGGCTTTGAAATTCGGTACACACATTTATCAGCCCAGTACCTACAAAAAATTCTCTTGGAGCGAAATCCGAAACCAAACAGGAAGTCAGATATTTTGAGTTAATTCACCGTTTTTTTGCATTTTCCAGACGTCGTACTTTAACGAACTCCTCCTAGAGATTTAATCAGATCAATGTCATTTTTGGTCAGTCTAATCTAAAGGCCTTTGTGACATTAAATTGCGAAGATCTAGAGTTTTCACTGAAGGGCGTGTCCGTGTAACCCTGACAAAGTCTGATGTTTCGCCATGAAAGAGGAAGCTGCTGTAACTCAGGCATACAATGTCCGATCTGCCCCAAACTTCACATGTGTGATAAGAGTCCTGGCCTAAAGACATCTATATGACAATATTTAGTTAGTCATAGCGCCACCTGCTGGCAACAGGAAATGGCATGCTTCACAATGTAATTCACTACCAGAGTCACATTTCATTATGCCACGAAGTACCAAACATGCTAGAGACACGTTAAATCATGCAACACTTGGCTGAGTGCTAATTTATGCGATTAACGCCACGAAAGAAACAGGAAGTTGTTGTAACTCAGGCATACAATGTCCGATCTGCTTCAAACTTCATGTGTTCAATGATAGTCCTGGCCTGATGACATCAACATGGCAAAATTCAGTTACGGTAAAAGCGCCACCTGTTGGCCGCAGGAAGTGTGGCATTTCGAAATGACTTTGGCATAATTCTCCTGTATTCACTCACTTAAATGCATGACGCCCACTGTTCAATGTTTTCCTGAGGCCAACGGGTGGCGGTGAGCCCGGGTGCGAGGGCCCTCTCAACGCTGCTTGCAGCTTTAATTAGGGCCCAAGCGAAAATTCGCGCAGGGCCCTCTTGTTCTTCTAAGGATTATTAGGGCCCAAGCGAAAATTCGCGCAGGGCCCTCTTGTTCTTCTAAGGATTATTATTATTATTATTATTTTTTTTTTTTTTTTTTTTTTTTTTTTTTTCCGTCTTCCGGGGCTTTTTGGGGGCCTTAACATGCTCAAAAACTCTTGAAAATTGGCACACACATTGGAATCCGCGGCCATTAGGACGCCGGAGAGGCTGGTACCCGGGCGTGGCAGGGGGGCTCGACAGCGCCCCCTTGAAAAAAGTCTGAAAATTTGGTCCATATATTAAACATGCTTGCACGTATTAGTATGAAACTCGGTACACATATAGACCTCATCGGGCCGAACAACTTTCGCGCTCTAAGTTAATCGCCACGCCAACAGGAAGTCAGCTATTAAGGGTTGTTTGAAAAACGCATGCTCTGGAATTTGATATACTCCTCCTAGACGATTAATCCGATCGCCACCAAACTCGGTCAGCATGAAGTCAAGACACTGATGATTAAAAATTGCCAGGGGATTTTTGATATCTCGAACGGTTTGGCCGTGGCGAGGCAACGAATTTATGGCGAGAAAAAGGAAACAGGAAATGTGTTATAACGTCTTAATACATATATTGATCTTTATGAAACTTCACGAGTGTGTTCGTTATAGGAGTCTGATCACATGGATGTGACTATTGTGAGTCAAAGTTATAGCGCCACCAACTGGCAGCAGGAAGTGTATCACTTTTTGAAATGTTTTGAGATCACCCTCTTATTTTTACCTGATTTGCTTCAAACTTCATCAGTGTAATGTCAATACACAGCAGATGTAGACCTATGACAGGATTTTTGATATTTGAAATATTGTTGCCATGGCAACAGGTCAAACTGTAATAATATTCTTGAGTGTTTTTGAGGCTCTTAACATGCTTCAAATTGCATGAAACTCGACACACACATCAATATTGTCAACCAGTAGACATGGACAAAGCCATAGAAATGGGCGTGGTGGAGGGGCTCAGTAGCGCCACCTTTTGACAAAAGTGGGGGTTAGTTTTTCCTACAGTCACCAAACTCGGTACACATATTATTCTCATCAAGCCGGACAATTTTCTAATTTACATTCATTAGCTCCGACCAACAGGAAGTCAGCTATTTTGGTTTGAATGTTAATTTTTTGAAAAAACAGGCTATGAATTTTATACTACTACTCCTACAGGGTTTATCCAATTTACACCAAGCTTTTTTAACTTGTTGCGAACACATTGAAGTTGTTTAATTGCAAACGGATTTTGGATATCTCAAACGGTTTGGCCGTGGCGAGGCAACGAATTTATGGCGAGAAAAGGGAAACAGGAAATGTGTTATAACTTCTGCATACATTGATTGATGTTTATGAAACTTCAGGAGTGTGTTGGTTGTAGTAGTCTGATCACATGGATGTAACTATTGTGAGTCAAAGTTATAGCGCCACCAAATGGCAGCAAGAAGTGTATCACTTTTAAAATGCTTTGAGATCACCCTCTTATTTTTACCTGATTTGCTTCAAACTTCATCAGTGTAATGTCAATACACAGCAGATGTAGACCTATGACAGGATTTTTGATATTTGAAATATTGTTGCCATGGCAACAGGTCAAACTGTAATAATATTCTTGAGTGTTTTTGAGGCTCTTAACATGCTTCAAATTGCATGAAACTCGACACACACATCAATATTGTCAACCAGTAGACATGGACAAAGCCATAGAAATGGGCGTGGTGGAGGGGCTCAGTAGCGCCACCTTTTGACAAAAGTGGGGGGGTTAGTTTTTCCTACAGTCACCAAACTCGGTACACATATTATTCTCATCAAGCCGGACAATTTTCTAATTTACATTCATTAGCTCCGACCAACAGGAAGTCAGCTATTTTGGTTTGAATGTTAATTTTTTTTTAAAAACAGGCTATGAATTTTATACTACTACTCCTACAGGGTTTATCCAATTTACACCAAGCTTTTTTTAACTTGTTGCTAACACATTGAAGTTGTTTAATTGCAAACGGATTTTGGATATCTCAAACGGTTTGGCCGTGGCGAGGCAACGAATTTATGGCAAGAAAAGGGAAACAAAGTGTTATAACTTCTGCATACATTAATTGATTTTGATGAAACTTTGGCTTAGTCTTCGTTGTACAAGGCTGATCACATGGATTTGACTATTGTGATTCAAAGTCATAGCGCCACCAACTGGAAGCAGAAAATGTGTCACTTTCAGCATACATTGAGATCACCCTCTTATTTTTACCTGATTTGCTTCAAAATTCATCAGAATAATGTTAAAACTTGGCACATGTAATCCTTTGAAAATGGGCAGGGAGGAGGGGCTCTATAGCGGCACCTTGTAGTGCAGTAAATGTGGAGTGAATTTGACATAGTCCTTTGATGTTTAACCGTTTTAAGTGCCTATTGCCCGCTGTGCACAGTTGCCCTGAAGCCACCGGGGTGGCGGTGCCACCGGGCTTGGGCCCGCCATCGCTGCTCGCAGCTATATTTAGGGCCCAAGCGAAAATTCGCGCAGGGCCCTCTTGTTCTTCTAAGGATTATTATTATTTTTTTTTTTTTTTTTTTTTTTTTTTTCCGTCTTCCGGGGCTTTTTGGGGGCCTTAACATGCTCAAAAACTCTTGAAAATTGGCACACACATTGGAATCCGCGGCCATTAGGACGCCGGAGAGGTTGGTACCCGGGCGTGGCAGGGGGGCTCGACAGCGCCCCCTTGAAAAAAGTCTGAAAATTTGGTCCATATATTAAACATGCTTGCACGTATTAGTATGAAACTCGGTACACATATAGACCTCATCGGGCCGAACAACTTTCGCGCTCTAAGTTAATCGCCACGCCAACAGGAAGTCAGCTATTAAGGGTTGTTTGAAAAACGCATGCTCTGGAATTTGATATACTCCTCCTAGACGATTAATCCGATCGCCACCAAACTCGGTCAGCATGAAGTCAAGACACTGATGATTAAAAATTGCCAGGGGATTTTTGATATCTCGAACGGTTTGGCCGTGGCGAGGCAACGAATTTATGGCGAGAAAAAGGAAACAGGAAATGTGTTATAACGTCTTAATACATATATTGATCTTTATGAAACTTCACGAGTGTGTTCGTTATAGGAGTCTGATCACATGGATGTGACTATTGTGAGTCAAAGTTATAGCGCCACCAACTGGCAGCAGGAAGTGTATCACTTTTTGAAATGTTTTGAGATCACCCTCTTATTTTTACCTGATTTGCTTCAAACTTCATCAGTGTAATGTCAATACACAGCAGATGTAGACCTATGACAGGATTTTTGATATTTGAAATATTGTTGCCATGGCAACAGGTCAAACTGTAGTAATATTCTTGAGTGTTTTTGAGGCTCTTAACATGCTTCAAATTGCATGAAACTCGACACACACATCAATATTGTCAACCAGTAGACATGGACAAAGCCATAGAAATGGGCGTGGTGGAGGGGCTCAGTAGCGCCACCTTTTGACAAAAGTGGGGGGGTTAGTTTTCCCTACAGTCACCAAACTCGGTACACATATTATTCTCATCAAGCTGGACAATTTTCTAATTTACATTCATTAGCTCCGACCAACAGGAAGTCAGCTATTTTGGTTTGAATGTTAATTTTTTGAAAAAACAGGCTATGAATTTTATACTACTACTCCTACAGGGTTTATCCAATTTACACCAAGCTTTTTTTAACTTGTTGCGAACACATTGAAGTTGTTTAATTGCAAACGGATTTTGGATATCTCAAACGGTTTGGCCGTGGCGAGGCAACGAATTTATGGCGAGAAAAGGGAAACAAAGTGTTATAACTTCTGCATACATTAATTGATTTTGATGAAACTTTGGCTTAGTCTTCGTTGTACAAGGCTGATCACATGGATTTGACTATTGTGATTCAAAGTCATAGCGCCACCAACTGGAAGCAGAAAATGTGTCACTTTCAGCATACATTGAGATCACCCTCTTATTTTTACCTGATTTGCTTCAAAATTCATCAGAATAATGTTAAAACTTGGCACATGTAATCCTTTGAAAATGGGCAGGGAGGAGGGGCTCTATAGCGGCACCTTGTAGTGCAGTAAATGTGGAGTGAATTTGACATAGTCCTTTGATGTTTAACCGTTTTAAGTGCCTATTGCCCGCTGTGCACAGTTGCCCTGAAGCCACCGGGGTGGCGGTGCCACCGGGCTTGGGCCCGCCATCGCTGCTCGCAGCTATATTTATTATTATTTTTTTTTTTTTTTTTTTTTTTTTTTCCGTCTTCCGGGGCTTTTTGGGGGCCTTAACATGCTCAAAAACTCTTGAAAATTGGCACACACATTGGAATCCGCGGCCATTAGGACGCCGGAGAGGCTGGTACCCGGGCGTGGCAGGGGGGCTCGACAGCGCCCCCTTGAAAAAAGTCTGAAAATTTGGTCCATATATTAAACATGCTTGCACGTATTAGTATGAAACTCGGTACACATATAGACCTCATCGGGCCGAACAACTTTCGCGCTCTAAGTTAATCGCCACGCCAACAGGAAGTCAGCTATTAAGGGTTGTTTGAAAAACGCATGCTCTGGAATTTGATATACTCCTCCTAGACGATTAATCCGATCGCCACCAAACTCGGTCAGCATGAAGTCAAGACACTGATGATTAAAAATTGCCAGGGGATTTTTGATATCTCGAACGGTTTGGCCGTGGCGAGGCAACGAATTTATGGCGAGAAAAAGGAAACAGGAAATGTGTTATAACGTCTTAATACATATATTGATCTTTATGAAACTTCACGAGTGTGTTCGTTATAGGAGTCTGATCACATGGATGTGACTATTGTGAGTCAAAGTTATAGCGCCACCAACTGGCAGCAGGAAGTGTATCACTTTTTGAAATGTTTTGAGATCACCCTCTTATTTTTACCTGATTTGCTTCAAACTTCATCAGTGTAATGTCAATACACAGCAGATGTAGACCTATGACAGGATTTTTGATATTTGAAATATTGTTGCCATGGCAACAGGTCAAACTGTAATAATATTCTTGAGTGTTTTTGAGGCTCTTAACATGCTTCAAATTGCATGAAACTCGACACACACATCAATATTGTCAACCAGTAGACATGGACAAAGCCATAGAAATGGGCGTGGTGGAGGGGCTCAGTAGCGCCACCTTTTGACAAAAGTGGGGGGGTTAGTTTTTCCTACAGTCACCAAACTCGGTACACATATTGTTCTCATCAAGCCGGACAATTTTCTAATTTACATTCATTAGCTCCGACCAACAGGAAGTCAGCTATTTTGGTTTGAATGTTAATTTTTTGAAAAAACAGGCTATGAATTTTATACTACTACTCCTACAGGGTTTATCCAATTTACACCAAGCTTTTTTTAACTTGTTGCGAACACATTGAAGTTGTTTAATTGCAAACGGATTTTGGATATCTCAAACGGTTTGGCCGTGGCGAGGCAACGAATTTATGGCGAGAAAAGGGAAACAGGAAATGTGTTATAACTTCTGCATACATTGATTGATGTTTATGAAACTTCAGGAGTGTGTTGGTTGTAGTAGTCTGATCACATGGATGTAACTATTGTGATTCAAAGTTATAGCGCCACCAAATGGCAGCAAGAAGTGTATCACTTTTAAAATGCTTTGAGATCACCCTCTTATTTTTACCTGATTTGCTTCAAACTTCATCAGTGTAATGTCAATACACAGCAGATGTAGACCTATGACAGGATTTTTGATATTTGAAATATTGTTGCCATGGCAACAGGTCAAACTGTAATAATATTCTTGAGTGTTTTTGAGGCTCTTAACATGCTTCAAATTGCATGAAACTCGACACACACATCAATATTGTCAACCAGTAGACATGGACAAAGCCATAGAAATGGGCGTGGTGGAGGGGCTCAGTAGCGCCACCTTTTGACAAAAGTGGGGGGGTTAGTTTTTCCTACAGTCACCAAACTCGGTACACATATTATTCTCATCAAGCCGGACAATTTTCTAATTTACATTCATTAGCTCCGACCAACAGGAAGTCAGCTATTTTGGTTTGAATGTTAATTTTTTGAAAAAACAGGCTATGAATTTTATACTACTACTCCTACAGGGTTTATCCAATTTACACCAAGCTTTTTTAACTTGTTGCTAACACATTGAAGTTGTTTAATTGCAAACGGATTTTGGATATCTCAAACGGTTTGGCCGTGGCGAGGCAACGAATTTATGGCAAGAAAAGGGAAACAAAGTGTTATAACTTCTGCATACATTAATTGATTTTGATGAAACTTTGGCTTAGTCTTCGTTGTACAAGGCTGATCACATGGATTTGACTATTGTGATTCAAAGTCATAGCGCCACCAACTGGAAGCAGAAAATGTGTCACTTTCAGCATACATTGAGATCACCCTCTTATTTTTACCTGATTTGCTTCAAAATTCATCAGAATAATGTTAAAACTTGGCACATGTAATCCTTTGAAAATGGGCAGGGAGGAGGGGCTCTATAGCGGCACCTTGTAGTGCAGTAAATGTGGAGTGAATTTGACATAGTCCTTTGATGTTTAACCGTTTTAAGTGCCTATTGCCCGCTGTGCACAGTTGCCCTGAAGCCACCGGGGTGGCGGTGCCACCGGGCTTGGGCCCGCCATCGCTGCTCGCAGCTATATTTATTTATTTATTTATTTTTTTTTTTTTTTTTTCCGTCTTCCGGGGCTTTTTGGGGGCCTTAACATGCTCAAAAACTCTTGAAAATTGGCACACACATTGGAATCCGCGGCCATTAGGACGCCGGAGAGGCTGGTACCCGGGCGTGGCAGGGGGGCTCGACAGCGCCCCCTTGAAAAAAGTCTGAAAATTTGGTCCATATATTAAACATGCTTGCACGTATTAGTATGAAACTCGGTACACATATAGACCTCATCGGGCCGAACAACTTTCGCGCTCTAAGTTAATCGCCACGCCAACAGGAAGTCAGCTATTAAGGGTTGTTTGAAAAACGCATGCTCTGGAATTTGATATACTCCTCCTAGACGATTAATCCGATCGCCACCAAACTCGGTCAGCATGAAGTCAAGACACTGATGATTAAAAATTGCCAGGGGATTTTTGATATCTCGAACGGTTTGGCCGTGGCGAGGCAACGAATTTATGGCGAGAAAAAGGAAACAGGAAATGTGTTATAACGTCTTAATACATATATTGATCTTTATGAAACTTCACGAGTGTGTTCGTTATAGGAGTCTGATCACATGGATGTGACTATTGTGAGTCAAAGTTATAGCGCCACCAACTGGCAGCAGGAAGTGTATCACTTTTTGAAATGTTTTGAGATCACCCTCTTATTTTTACCTGATTTGCTTCAAACTTCATCAGTGTAATGTCAATACACAGCAGATGTAGACCTATGACAGGATTTTTGATATTTGAAATATTGTTGCCATGGCAACAGGTCAAACTGTAATAATATTCTTGAGTGTTTTTGAGGCTCTTAACATGCTTCAAATTGCATGAAACTCGACACACACATCAATATTGTCAACCAGTAGACATGGACAAAGCCATAGAAATGGGCGTGGTGGAGGGGCTCAGTAGCGCCACCTTTTGACAAAAGTGGGGGTTAGTTTTTCCTACAGTCACCAAACTCGGTACACATATTATTCTCATCAAGCCGGACAATTTTCTAATTTACATTCATTAGCTCCGACCAACAGGAAGTCAGCTATTTTGGTTTGAATGTTAATTTTTTGAAAAAACAGGCTATGAATTTTATACTACTACTCCTACAGGGTTTATCCAATTTACACCAAGCTTTTTTAACTTGTTGCGAACACATTGAAGTTGTTTAATTGCAAACGGATTTTGGATATCTCAAACGGTTTGGCCGTGGCGAGGCAACGAATTTATGGCGAGAAAAGGGAAACAGGAAATGTGTTATAACTTCTGCATACATTGATTGATGTTTATGAAACTTCAGGAGTGTGTTGGTTGTAGTAGTCTGATCACATGGATGTAACTATTGTGAGTCAAAGTTATAGCGCCACCAAATGGCAGCAAGAAGTGTATCACTTTTAAAATGCTTTGAGATCACCCTCTTATTTTTACCTGATTTGCTTCAAACTTCATCAGTGTAATGTCAATACACAGCAGATGTAGACCTATGACAGGGTTTTTGATATTTGAAATATTGTTGCCATGGCAACAGGTCAAACTGTAATAATATTCTTGAGTGTTTTTGAGGCTCTTAACATGCTTCAAATTGCATGAAACTCGACACACACATCAATATTGTCAACCAGTAGACATGGACAAAGCCATAGAAATGGGCGTGGTGGAGGGGCTCAGTAGCGCCACCTTTTGACAAAAGTGGGGGGGTTAGTTTTTCCTACAGTCACCAAACTCGGTACACATATTATTCTCATCAAGCCGGACAATTTTCTAATTTACATTCATTAGCTCCGACCAACAGGAAGTCAGCTATTTTGGTTTGAATGTTAATTTTTTGAAAAACAGGCTATGAATTTTATACTACTACTCCTACAGGGTTTATCCAATTTACACCAAGCTTTTTTAACTTGTTGCTAACACATTGAAGTTGTTTAATTGCAAACGGATTTTGGATATCTCAAACGGTTTGGCCGTGGCGAGGCAACGAATTTATGGCAAGAAAAGGGAAACAAAGTGTTATAACTTCTGCATACATTAATTGATTTTGATGAAACTTTGGCTTAGTCTTCGTTGTACAAGGCTAATCACATGGATTTGACTATTGTGATTAAAAAGCCATAGCGCCACCAACTGGAAGCAGAAAATGTGTCACTTTCAGCATACATTGAGATCACCCTCTTATTTTTACCTGATTTGCTTCAAAATTCATCAGAATAATGTTAAAACTTGGCACATGTAATCCTTTGAAAATGGGCAGGGAGGAGGGGCTCTATAGCGGCACCTTGTAGTGCAGTAAATGTGGAGTGAATTTGACATAGTCCTTTGATGTTTAACCGTTTTAAGTGCCTATTGCCCGCTGTGCACAGTTGCCCTGAAGCCACCGGGGTGGCGGTGCCACCGGGCTTGGGCCCGCCATCGCTGCTCGCAGCTATATTTATTATTATTATTATTATTATTAGGGCCCGAGCACCGATGGTGTGAGGACCCTATTGGAATTGCTCCGTTTATTATTATTATTATTATTATTATTATTAGGGCCCGAGCACCGATGGTGTGAGGACCCTATTGGAATTGCTCCGTTTATTAGGGCCCAAGCGAAAATTCGCGCAGGGACCTCTTGTTCTTCTAAGGATTATTATTAGGGCCCAAGCGAAAATTCGCGCAGGGCCCTCTTGTTCTTCTAAGGATTATTTTTTATTTTTTTTTTATTTTTTTTCGTCTTCCGGGGCTTTTTGGGGGCCTTAACATGCTCAAAAACTCTTGAAAATTGGCACACACATTGGAATCCGCGGCCATTAGGACGCCGGAGAGGCTGGTACCCGGGCGTGGCAGGGGGGCTCGACAGCGCCCCCTTGAAAAAAGTCTGAAAATTTGGTCCATATATTAAACATGCTTGCACGTATTAGTATGAAACTCGGTACACATATAGACCTCATCGGGCCGAACAACTTTCGCGCTCTAAGTTAATCGCCACGCCAACAGGAAGTCAGCTATTAAGGGTTGTTTGAAAAACGCATGCTCTGGAATTTGATATACTCCTCCTAGACGATTAATCCGATCACCACCAAACTCGGTCAGCATGAAGTCAAGACACTGATGATTAAAAATTGCCAGGGGATTTTTGATATCTCGAACGGTTTGGCCGTGGCGAGGCAACGAATTTATGGCGAGAAAAAGGAAACAGGAAATGTGTTATAACGTCTTAATACATATATTGATCTTTATGAAACTTCACGAGTGTGTTCGTTATAGGAGTCTGATCACATGGATGTGACTATTGTGAGTCAAAGTTATAGCGCCACCAACTGGCAGCAGGAAGTGTATCACTTTTTGAAATGTTTTGAGATCACCCTCTTATTTTTACCTGATTTGCTTCAAACTTCATCAGTGTAATGTCAATACACAGCAGATGTAGACCTATGACAGGATTTTTGATATTTGAAATATTGTTGCCATGGCAACAGGTCAAACTGTAATAATATTCTTGAGTGTTTTTGAGGCTCTTAACATGCTTCAAATTGCATGAAACTCGACACACACATCAATATTGTCAACCAGTAGACATGGACAAAGCCATAGAAATGGGCGTGGTGGAGGGGCTCAGTAGCGCCACCTTTTGACAAAAGTGGGGGGGTTAGTTTTTCCTAAGGTCACCAAACTCGGTACACATATTATTCTCATCAAGCCGGACAATTTTCTAATTTACATTCATTAGCTCCGACCAACAGGAAGTCAGCTATTTTGGTTTGAATGTTAATTTTTTGAAAAAACAGGCTATGAATTTTATACTACTACTCCTACAGGGTTTATCCAATTTACACCAAGCTTTTTTTAACTTGTTGCGAACACATTGAAGTTGTTTAATTGCAAACGGATTTTGGATATCTCAAACGGTTTGGCCGTGGCGAGGCAACGAATTTATGGCGAGAAAAGGGAAACAGGAAATGTGTTATAACTTCTGCATACATTGATTGATGTTTATGAAACTTCAGGAGTGTGTTGGTTGTAGTAGTCTGATCACATGGATGTGACTATTGTGAGTCAAAGTTATAGCGCCACCAAATGGCAGCAAGAAGTGTATCACTTTTAAAATGCTTTGAGATCACCCTCTTATTTTTACCTGATTTGCTTCAAACTTCATCAGTGTAATGTCAATACACAGCAGATGTAGACCTATGACAGGATTTTTGATATTTGAAATATTGTTGCCATGGCAACAGGTCAAACTGTAATAATATTCTTGAGTGTTTTTGAGGCTCTTAACATGCTTCAAATTGCATGAAACTCGACACACACATCAATATTGTCAACCAGTAGACATGGACAAAGCCATAGAAATGGGCGTGGTGGAGGGGCTCAGTAGCGCCACCTTTTGACAAAAGTGGGGGGGTTAGTTTTTCCTACAGTCACCAAACTCGGTACACATATTATTCTCATCAAGCCGGACAATTTTCTAATTTACATTCATTAGCTCCGTCCAACAGGAAGTCAGCTATTTTGGTTTGAATGTTAATTTTTTGAAAAAACAGGCTATGAATTTTATACTACTACTCCTACAGGGTTTATCCAATTTACACCAAGCTTTTTTAACTTGTTGCTAACACATTGAAGTTGTTTAATTGCAAACGGATTTTGGATATCTCAAACGGTTTGGCCGTGGCGAGGCAACGAATTTATGGCAAGAAAAGGGAAACAAAGTGTTATAACTTCTGCATACATTAATTGATTTTGATGAAACTTTGGCTTAGCCTTCGTTGTACAAGGCTGATCACATGGATTTGACTATTGTGATTCAAAGTCATAGCGCCACCAACTGGAAGCAGAAAATGTGTCACTTTCAGCATACATTGAGATCACCCTCTTATTTTTACCTGATTTGCTTCAAAATTCATCAGAATAATGTTAAAACTTGGCACATGTAATCCTTTGAAAATGGGAAGGGAGGAGGGGCTCTATAGCGGCACCTTGTAGTGCAGTAAATGTGGAGTGAATTTGACATAGTCCTTTGATGTTTAACCGTTTTAAGTGCCTATTGCCCGCTGTGCACAGTTGCCCTGAAGCCACCGGGGTGGCGGTGCCACCGGGCTTGGGCCCGCCATCGCTGCTCGCAGCTATATTTATTATTATTATTATTAGGGCCCGAGCACCGATGGTGTGAGGACCCTATTGGAATTGCTCCGTTTATTAGGGCCCAAGCGAAAATTCGCGCAGGGACCTCTTGTTCTTCTAAGGATTATTATTAGGGCCCAAGCGAAAATTCGCGCAGGGCCCTCTTGTTCTTCTAAGGATTATTTTTTTTTTTTTTTTTTTTTTTTCGTCTTCCGGGGCTTTTTGGGGGCCTTAACATGCTCAAAAACTCTTGAAAATTGGCACACACATTGGAATCCGCGGCCATTAGGACGCCGGAGAGGCTGGTACCCGGGCGTGGCAGGGGGGCTCGACAGCGCCCCCTTGAAAAAAGTCTGAAAATTTGGTCCATATATTAAACATGCTTGCACGTATTAGTATGAAACTCGGTACACATATAGACCTCATCGGGCCGAACAACTTTCGCGCTCTAAGTTAATCGCCACGCCAACAGGAAGTCAGCTATTAAGGGTTGTTTGAAAAACGCATGCTCTGGAATTTGATATACTCCTCCTAGACGATTAATCCGATCGCCACCAAACTCGGTCAGCATGAAGTCAAGACACTGATGATTAAAAATTGCCAGGGGATTTTTGATATCTCGAACGGTTTGGCCGTGGCGAGGCAACGAATTTATGGCGAGAAAAAGGAAACAGGAAATGTGTTATAACGTCTTAATACATATATTGATCTTTATGAAACTTCACGAGTGTGTTCGTTATAGGAGTCTGATCACATGGATGTGACTATTGTGAGTCAAAGTTATAGCGCCACCAACTGGCAGCAGGAAGTGTATCACTTTTTGAAATGTTTTGAGATCACCCTCTTATTTTTACCTGATTTGCTTCAAACTTCATCAGTGTAATGTCAATACACAGCAGATGTAGACCTATGACAGGATTTTTGATATTTGAAATATTGTTGCCATGGCAACAGGTCAAACTGTAATAATATTCTTGAGTGTTTTTGAGGCTCTTAACATGCTTCAAATTGCATGAAACTCGACACACACATCAATATTGTCAACCAGTAGACATGGACAAAGCCATAGAAATGGGCGTGGTGGAGGGGCTCAGTAGCGCCACCTTTTGACAAAAGTGGGGGCTATTTTTTCCTAAGGTCACCAAACTCGGTACACATATTATTCTCATCAAGCCGGACAATTTTCTAATTTACATTCATTAGCTCCGACCAACAGGAAGTCAGCTATTTTGGTTTGAATGTTAATTTTTTGAAAAAACAGGCTATGAATTTTATACTACTACTCCTACAGGGTTTATCCAATTTACACCAAGCTTTTTTTAACTTGTTGCGAACACATTGAAGTTGTTTAATTGCAAACGGATTTTGGATATCTCAAACGGTTTGGCCGTGGCGAGGCAACGAATTTATGGCGAGAAAAGGGAAACAGGAAATGTGTTATAACTTCTGCATACATTGATTGATGTTTATGAAACTTCAGGAGTGTGTTGGTTGTAGTAGTCTGATCACATGGATGTAACTATTGTGAGTCAAAGTTATAGCGCCACCAAATGGCAGCAAGAAGTGTATCACTTTTAAAATGCTTTGAGATCACCCTCTTATTTTTACCTGATTTGCTTCAAACTTCATCAGTGTAATGTCAATACACAGCAGATGTAGACCTATGACAGGATTTTTGATATTTGAAATATTGTTGCCATGGCAACAGGTCAAACTGTAATAATATTCTTGAGTGTTTTTGAGGCTCTTAACATGCTTCAAATTGCATGAAACTCGACACACACATCAATATTGTCAACCAGTAGACATGGACAAAGCCATAGAAATGGGCGTGGTGGAGGGGCTCAGTAGCGCCACCTTTTGACAAAAGTGGGGGGGTTAGTTTTTCCTACAGTCACCAAACTCGGTACACATATTATTCTCATCAAGCCGGACAATTTTCTAATTTACATTCATTAGCTCCGACCAACAGGAAGTCAGCTATTTTGGTTTGAATGTTAATTTTTTGAAAAAACAGGCTATGAATTTTATACTACTACTCCTACAGGGTTTATTCAATTTACACCAAGCTTTTTTTAACTTGTTGCTAACTATGGGGTCAGATTCCCGCCAATTGTATTGCAGTCACGGATCAAAAAATAATAAACGTGAATCACAAATTTAAAAACACATGTAAAAATATATAGCACAAACTTAAAAAAATAATGCAAAATGATCGGAATGGCAAAGAACATGGTCACGGATCAAAATATAATAAGCGTAAATCGAAAAATCAAAAGCATATTTAAAAAAATAACAAGCATGAATCAAAACTTTAAACACATTAAAAATGATATTGCACAAATCTTAAACATGTGTTTATGCGTTCTTAAAAGTTGTTTTCCTTGCTTTTATTACTCTTTTCTTTCTGCTCTCTTTACATTTTCTGGTTATATTTTATTCTTTTGTGCGCTTGTGCAGTTTTTCTCTTTGCTCTTCTTTCTACGTTCTGCTCTTGCTTTTCCAAATGTTGCAATTCGAGTTTCATGTAAATTAGGCTGGGCTTAAGCGCCACCATTGGTCCACTAGTTCTAGATTGACAGCTCCTCCTCTAGCCAATCAATCGAAGGGAGGGAGATGACATCACTTCAATGCGACTCATGGCTACTGATGCTCACACTCATACAGGAGAAGATAACCATCACAGCTGGCAATTTCCGAGCTGGGGTAAACTCTTTCTGTTGCAGGACACTGTTATAATGTATATATATACATTATAACATATGTACATATGTACCTTCATACATATGTACCTGCAACTCGACCTGTCACTGGTATATAGGCTACTTCTACCTGGACAATCTTTTATTGTTAAATTTACCATCCTAACGACAACTTGTCACAGTTGTGCCTGTCTGACGATCTATCATTGTTATATTAATCTTTAATGCACATATCACTGGACTTGGCACCGTGAAACGCAGCGTCCACCATGCAGCAGCCTCACAACATCACTCTTATGTGTGCCTGGCTCGTCTATACCTGTTATGTTACTGTTAGATATTTTTAGTATTCATACAATAATATTAATAATAATATGCTTGCTTGTTGTCTCTTTTATTCCTGTCTTTTGCACAAGAGAATATAACATATGAAACCTACCTTACTAGGCTAATATATTTGCTCGTGAATTACATTTAAAGTAAGATATGCCATGGCAATTGTTTAGATCAGTAGTTCCCAAACGGGTACGTGAGGTGACAGAGGGGGTAACGTTACGCGAACAAAATGCAGAATTTTGCCATTCATTTAATTCTTCTCTACATTAAAATAACATTAAAACTGATCATGTATTTTCTAACAGGTACAATATGCCATATGACATCCAATCAAAATACCATATCTTTTGCGGTCAAATCTGACAGAGTCCATTTCCACATGCAGCGCACATATGGGTGCATAGCCAGTATAGGTTGCGTGGGGAGTCTGCAGCCTGAGCAAAACGCGCAACATACTGCCATTCTGTACCTGCAGATTTAGCACTTACTAGCACGAAGAACAATAGCCTGGCACAAAAAGGGCTTAAATATCAATTTAAGATTCGAGCTCTTGATACAAAACATAGCCTACCTTTTGTGAGTTCTTGTTTTTAATGTTGATAATATTATATGAGCAAGAATGCAAATCCAAATATCCACACAACAGTTCAACAAACAAAGGGGTAATATTAAGTGTTATTCTTCACAGTATTGTCAGTATTTGCTCTATTTTGCAACGAAAACAACAGCATAATTACAACACAGCAGTGCTTCGAGAACGAATCTGCAACTTTGAATGAATTGTTCGTGAAAGTCATGATTCATTCATAAATATAGCCACTTGCTTCTTTGAATGAATGACTCGATGACTCAGGCATTAAGACAGTGACTTACCGCCATCTACTGGCGGTTTTAGTATTTAAAATAATCACTTTTCACGTTTTTAGCATTGCATATTTCTCTATTGAACATTTTTTAATTTAAAACATTATTATTGTTGTAAAGGTATTCATAAAGATCAAAAACTGCACTAGAAAGTCAATTTAGGGGGCAAATATTGTCCCTTAATGGAAAATTTACAATCTAAGTGGAAGAGAGGGGTTACGCAGAAGGATGGTAAGTGTCTCAGGGGGTACTCCACTCTGAAAAGTTTGGGAACCACTGGTTTAGATCATCGTATGTTGCTTGTAATAGTAAACTGTGCATATTTTGTCATGTATTGTTTTCCTGTAAACAGATTTATAGATTTTGTCTTCCATGTACAGTATGTCATTGACACGGGTGTTGGTTTATGAATTTGATCACATTTTAACACTGAGATTATAAAATTATAAAGTTAATCAATAGCCTTCACATCAGTGTTTTCCCCAATATTAGAGCAATTGCAAATGTTGATTGAGCTGTTGTATAAATCAATATAGCTATAAGTTAATTTTGAATGTGTTTTTGCACTATTTTAATGAAAGGAGTATCAAACAAAGTCACAGCAGAACAGCTTCGCTCGTCTCTGAGCAACACAGCAGTGTTTCATTAATGAATTCCTGATTTGAACGAGAAGTTTGAATGAACTTTTCGCCACCTACATATCTGTATCTGTAATTTTGTTTTTATTTAAAACATTAATCTTATAGTATTGTGCAATTATGTAGTTATGTAATTAAACACAATAAATGTGTGAATAAATCACTGCATATCAAATCCACCTGGTTTCTGTAACTATCTTCTCTGTAACACTATCGTAGTCAATGCAGAGATGATACATTCAGTCTTAGAATTAATTTACCTATGATCGTTTAACAACAATTAAGAAATATATTAGCTACAGTAGCCTTAGCATATTAGCACCATGAGCCAAGTAATATTTTAACACCAAATACCATATATTATGAACATAAAGATTAACAATCATAAGTAGACTGCACAATAAAAAGAGTATCTCAAAAAGAGGAATTATTTGTCCATAGTTCAGATAACTTTACAGATTGAAAGTCCTTGTAAAGTTTCAGATTAAACTGTTATCTTCTCCTGTATGAGTGTGAGCATCAGTAGCCATGAGTCGCATTGAAGTGATGTCATCTCCCTTCCTTCGATTGATTGGCTAGAGGAGGAGCTGTCAATCTAGAATTAGTGGACCAATGGTGGCGCTTAAGCCCAGCCTAATTTACATGAAACTCGAACTGCAACATTTGGAAAAGCAAGAGCAGAACGTAGAAAGAAGAGCAAAGAGAAAAACTGCACAAGCGCACAAAAGAGTAAAATATAAGCAGAAAATGTAAAGAGAGCAGAAAGAAAAGACTAATAAAAGCAAGGAAAACAACTTTTAAGAACGCATAAACACAACTTTAAGATTTGTGCAATATCATTTTTAATGTGTTTAAAGTTTTGATTCATGCTTGTTATGTTTTTTAAATGTGCTTTTAATTTTTCGATTTACGCTTATTATATTTTGATCCGTGACCATGTTCTTTGCCATTCCGATCATTTTGCATTATTTTTTTTAAGTTTGTGCTATATATTTTTACATGTGTTATACATGTGGTATTATTTTTTGATCCGTGACCGCAATACTATTGGCGGGAATCTGATCCCATAGCTAACACATTGAAGTTGTTTAATTGCAAACGGATTTTGGATATCTCAAACGGTTTGGCCGTGGCGAGGCAACGAATTTATGGCAAGAAAAGGGAAACAAAGTGTTATAACTTCTGCATACATTAATTGATTTTGATGAAACTTTGGCTTAGTCTTCGTTGTACAAGGCTGATCACATGGATTTGACTATTGTGATTCAAAGTCATAGCGCCACCAACTGGAAGCAGAAAATGTGTCACTTTCAGCATACATTGAGATCACCCTCTTATTTTTACCTGATTTGCTTCAAAATTCATCAGAATAATGTTAAAACTTGGCACATGTAATCCTTTGAAAATGGGCAGGGAAGAGGGGCTCTATAACGGCACCTTGTAGTGCAGTAAATGTGGAGTGAATTTGACATAGTCCTTTGATGTTTAACCGTTTTAAGTGCCTATTGCCCGCTGTGCACAGTTGCCCTGAAGCCACCGGGGTGGCGGTGCCACCGGGCTTGGGCCCGCCATCGCTGCTCGCAGCTATATTTCTTCTTCTTCTTCTTCTTCTTCTTCTTCTTCTTCTCCAAAATGAATCGCATTTGAGAGGGCCTAAACGTGCTCGAAAACTCACAAAACTTTGCACACGCGTCAGAAGTGGTGAAAATTTACGTCTGTTATGGGTTTCAGAATTGGGCGTGGCAAAATGGCTCGATAGCGCCATCTAACGTACAGCCCCGCTCGCTACATTACACTAGGGCTTTGAAATTCGGTACACACATTTATCAGCCCAGTACCTACAAAAAATTCTCTTGGAGCGAAATCCGAAACCAAACAGGAAGTCAGATATTTTGAGTTAATTCACCGTTTTTTGCATTTTCCAGACGTCGTACTTTAACGAACTCCTCCTAGAGATTTAATCAGATCAATGTCATTTTTGGTCAGTCTAATCTAAAGGCCTTTGTGACATTAAATTGCGAAGATCTAGAGTTTTCACTGAAGGGCGTGTCCGTGTAACCCTGACAAAGTCTGATGTTTCGCCATGAAAGAGGAAGCTGCTGTAACTCAGGCATACAATGTCCGATCTGCCCCAAACTTCACATGTGTGATAAGAGTCCTGGCCTAAAGACATCTATATGACAATATTTAGTTAGTCATAGCGCCACCTGCTGGCAACAGGAAATGGCATGCTTCACAATGTAATTCACTACCAGAGTCACATTTCATTATGCCACGAAGTACCAAACATGCTAGAGACACGTTAAATCATGCAACACTTGGCTGAGTGCTAATTTATGCGATTAACGCCACGAAAGAAACAGGAAGTTGTTGTAACTCAGGCATACAATATCCGATCTGCTTCAAACTTCATGTGTTCAATGATAGTCCTGGCCTGATGACATCAACATGGCAAAATTCAGTTACGGTAAAAGCGCCACCTGTTGGCCGCAGGAAGTGTGGCATTTCGAAATGACTTTGGCATAATTCTCCTGTATTCACTCACTTAAATGCATGACGCCCACTGTTCACTGTTTTCCTGAGGCCAACGGGTGGCGGTGAGCCCGGGTGCGAGGGCCCTCTCAACGCTGCTTGCAGCTTTAATTATTAGGGCCCAAGCGAAAATTCGCGCAGGGCCCTCTTGTTCTTCTAAGGATTATTAGGGCCCAAGCGAAAATTCGCGCAGGGCCCTCTTGTTCTTCTAAGGATTATTATTATTATTTTTTTTTTTTTTTTTTTTTTTTTTTTTTTTTCGTCTTCCGGGGCTTTTTGGGGGCCTTAACATGCTCAAAAACTCTTGAAAATTGGCACACACATTGGAATCCGCGGCCATTAGGACGCCCCAGAGGCTGGTACCCGGGCGTGGCAGGGGGGCTCGACAGCGCCCCCTTGAAAAAAGTCTGAAAATTTGGTCCATATATTAAACATGCTTGCACGTATTAGTATGAAACTCGGTACACATATAGACCTCATCGGGCCGAACAACTTTCGCGCTCTAAGTTAATCGCCACGCCAACAGGAAGTCAGCTATTAAGGGTTGTTTGAAAAACGCATGCTCTGGAATTTGATATACTCCTCCTAGACGATTAATCCGATCGCCACCAAACTCGGTCAGCATGAAGTCAAGACACTGATGATTAAAAATTGCCAGGGGATTTTTGATATCTCGAACGGTTTGGCCGTGGCGAGGCAACGAATTTATGGCGAGAAAAAGGAAACAGGAAATGTGTTATAACGTCTTAATACATATATTGATCTTTATGAAACTTCACGAGTGTGTTCGTTATAGGAGTCTGATCACATGGATGTGACTATTGTGAGTCAAAGTTATAGCGCCACCAACTGGCAGCAGGAAGTGTATCACTTTTTGAAATGTTTTGAGATCACCCTCTTATTTTTACCTGATTTGCTTCAAACTTCATCAGTGTAATGTCAATACACAGCAGATGTAGACCTATGACAGGATTTTTGATATTTGAAATATTGTTGCCATGGCAACAGGTCAAACTGTAATAATATTCTTGAGTGTTTTTGAGGCTCTTAACATGCTTCAAATTGCATGAAACTCGACACACACATCAATATTGTCAACCAGTAGACATGGACAAAGCCATAGAAATGGGCGTGGTGGAGGGGCTCAGTAGCGCCACCTTTTGACAAAAGTGGGGGGGTTAGTTTTTCCTACAGTCACCAAACTCGGTACACATATTATTCTCATCAAGCCGGACAATTTTCTAATTTACATTCATTAGCTCCGACCAACAGGAAGTCAGCTATTTTGGTTTGAATGTTAATTTTTTGAAAAAACAGGCTATGAATTTGATACTACTACTCCTACAGGGTTTATACAATTTACACCAAGCTTTTTTTAACTTGTTGCGAACACATTGAAGTTGTTTAATTGCAAAAGGATTTTGGATATCTCAAACGGTTTGGCCGTGGCGAGGCAACGAATTTATGGCGAGAAAAGGGAAACAGGAAATGTGTTATAACTTCTGCATACATTGATTGATGTTTATGAAACTTCAGGAGTGTGTTGGTTGTAGTAGTCTGATCACATGGATGTAACTATTGTGAGTCAAAGTTATAGCGCCACCAAATGGCAGCAAGAAGTGTATCACTTTTAAAATGCTTTGAGATCACCCTCTTATTTTTACCTGATTTGCTTCAAACTTCATCAGTGTAATGTCAATACACAGCAGATGTAGACCTATGACAGGATTTTTGATATTTGAAATATTGTTGCCATGGCAACAGGTCAAACTGTAATAATATTCTTGAGTGTTTTTGAGGCTCTTAACATGCTTCAAATTGCATGAAACTCGACACACACATCAATATTGTCAACCAGTAGACATGGACAAAGCCATAGAAATGGGCGTGGTGGAGGGGCTCAGTAGCGCCACCTTTTGACAAAAGTGGGGGTTAGTTTTTCCTACAGTCACCAAACTCGGTACACATATTATTCTCATCAAGCCGGACAATTTTCTAATTTACATTCATTAGCTCCGACCAACAGGAAGTCAGCTATTTTGGTTTGAATGTTAATTTTTTGAAAAAACAGGCTATGAATTTTATACTACTACTCCTACAGGGTTTATCCAATTTACACCAAGCTTTTTTAACTTGTTGCGAACACATTGAAGTTGTTTAATTGCAAACGGATTTTGGATATCTCAAACGGTTTGGCCGTGGCGAGGCAACGAATTTATGGCGAGAAAAGGGAAACAGGAAATGTGTTATAACTTCTGCATACATTGATTGATGTTTATGAAACTTCAGGAGTGTGTTGGTTGTAGTAGTCTGATCACATGGATGTAACTATTGTGAGTCAAAGTTATAGCGCCCCCAAATGGCAGCAAGAAGTGTATCACTTTTAAAATGCTTTGAGATCACCCTCTTATTTTTACCTGATTTGCTTCAAACTTCATCAGTGTAATGTCAATACACAGCAGATGTAGACCTATGACAGGATTTTTGATATTTGAAATATTGTTGCCATGGCAACAGGTCAAACTGTAATAATATTCTTGAGTGTTTTTGAGGCTCTTAACATGCTTCAAATTGCATGAAACTCGACACACACATCAATATTGTCAACCAGTAGACATGGACAAAGCCATAGAAATGGGCGTGGTGGAGGGGCTCAGTAGCGCCACCTTTTGACAAAAGTGGGGGGGTTAGTTTTTCCTACAGTCACCAAACTCGGTACACATATTATTCTCATCAAGCCGGACAATTTTCTAATTTACATTCATTAGCTCCGACCAACAGGTAGTCAGCTATTTTGGTTTGAATGTTAATTTTTTGAAAAAACAGGCTATGAATTTTATACTACTACTCCTACAGGGTTTATCCAATTTACACCAAGCTTTTTTTAACTTGTTGCTAACACATTGAAGTTGTTTAATTGCAAACGGATTTTGGATATCTCAAACGGTTTGGCCGTGGCGAGGCAACGAATTTATGGCAAGAAAAGGGAAACAAAGTGTTATAACTTCTGCATACATTAATTGATTTTGATGAAACTTTGGCTTAGTCTTCGTTGTACAAGGCTGATCACATGGATTTGACTATTGTGATTCAAAGTCATAGCGCCACCAACTGGAAGCAGAAAATGTGTCACTTTCAGCATACATTGAGATCACCCTCTTATTTTTACCTGATTTGCTTCAAAATTCATCAGAATAATGTTAAAACTTGGCACATGTAATCCTTTGAAAATGGGCAGGGAGGAGGGGCTCTATAACGGCACCTTGTAGTGCAGTAAATGTGGAGTGAATTTGACATAGTCCTTTGATGTTTAACCGTTTTAAGTGCCTATTGCCCGCTGTGCACAGTTGCCCTGAAGCCACCGGGGTGGCGGTGCCACCGGGCTTGGGCCCGCCATCGCTGCTCGCAGCTATATTTATTATTATTATTATTTTTTTTTCCGTCTTCCGGGGCTTTTTGGGGGCCTTAACATGCTCAAAAACTCTTGAAAATTGGCACACACATTGGAATCCGCGGCCATTAGGACGCCGGAGAGGCTGGTACCCGGGCGTGGCAGGGGGGCTCGACAGCGCCCCCTTGAAAAAAGTCTGAAAATTTGGTCCATATATTAAACATGCTTGCACGTATTAGTATGAAACTCGGTACACATATAGACCTCATCGGGCCGAACAACTTTCGCGCTCTAAGTTAATCGCCACGCCAACAGGAAGTCAGCTATTAAGGGTTGTTTGAAAAACGCATGCTCTGGAATTTGATATACTCCTCCTAGACGATTAATCCGATCGCCACCAAACTCGGTCAGCATGAAGTCAAGACACTGATGATTAAAAATTGCCAGGGGATTTTTGATATCTCGAACGGTTTGGCCGTGGCGAGGCAACGAATTTATGGCGAGAAAAAGGAAACAGGAAATGTGTTATAACGTCTTAATACATATATTGATCTTTATGAAACTTCACGAGTGTGTTCGTTATAGGAGTCTGATCACATGGATGTGACTATTGTGAGTCAAAGTTATAGCGCCACCAACTGGCAGCAGGAAGTGTATCACTTTTTGAAATGTTTTGAGATCACCCTCTTATTTTTACCTGATTTGCTTCAAACTTCATCAGTGTAATGTCAATACACAGCAGATGTAGACCTATGACAGGATTTTTGATATTTGAAATATTGTTGCCATGGCAACAGGTCAAACTGTAATAATATTCTTGAGTGTTTTTGAGGCTCTTAACATGCTTCAAATTGCATGAAACTCGACACACACATCAATATTGTCAACCAGTAGACATGGACAAAGCCATAGAAATGGGCGTGGTGGAGGGGCTCAGTAGCGCCACCTTTTGACAAAAGTGGGGGTTAGTTTTTCCTACAGTCACCAAACTCGGTACACATATTATTCTCATCAAGCCGGACAATTTTCTAATTTACATTCATTAGCTCCGACCAACAGGAAGTCAGCTATTTTGGTTTGAATGTTAATTTTTTGAAAAAACAGGCTATGAATTTTATACTACTACTCCTACAGGGTTTATCCAATTTACACCAAGCTTTTTTAACTTGTTGCGAACACATTGAAGTTGTTTAATTGCAAACGGATTTTGGATATCTCAAACGGTTTGGCCGTGGCGAGGCAACGAATTTATGGCGAGAAAAGGGAAACAGGAAATGTGTTATAACTTCTGCATACATTGATTGATGTTTATGAAACTTCAGGAGTGTGTTGGTTGTAGTAGTCTGATCACATGGATGTAACTATTGTGAGTCAAAGTTATAGCGCCACCAAATGGCAGCAAGAAGTGTATCACTTTTAAAATGCTTTGAGATCACCCTCTTATTTTTACCTGATTTGCTTCAAACTTCATCAGTGTAATGTCAATACACAGCAGATGTAGACCTATGACAGGATTTTTGATATTTGAAATATTGTTGCCATGGCAACAGGTCAAACTGTAATAATATTCTTGAGTGTTTTTGAGGCTCTTAACATGCTTCAAATTGCATGAAACTCGACACACACATCAATATTGTCAACCAGTAGACATGGACAAAGCCATAGAAATGGGCGTGGTGGAGGGGCTCAGTAGCGCCACCTTTTGACAAAAGTGGGGGTTAGTTTTTCCTACAGTCACCAAACTCGGTACACATATTATTCTCATCAAGCCGGACAATTTTCTAATTTACATTCATTAGCTCCGACCAACAGGAAGTCAGCTATTTTGGTTTGAATGTTAATTTTTTGAAAAAACAGGCTATGAATTTTATACTACTACTCCTACAGGGTTTATCCAATTTACACCAAGCTTTTTTTAACTTGTTGCTAACACATTGAAGTTGTTTAATTGCAAACGGATTTTGGATATCTCAAACGGTTTGGCCGTGGCGAGGCAACGAATTTATGGCAAGAAAAGGGAAACAAAGTGTTATAACTTCTGCATACATTAATTGATTTTGATGAAACTTTGGCTTAGTCTTCGTTGTACAAGGCTAATCACATGGATTTGACTATTGTGATTAAAAAGCCATAGCGCCACCAACTGGAAGCAGAAAATGTGTCACTTTCAGCATACATTGAGATCACCCTCTTATTTTTACCTGATTTGCTTCAAAATTCATCAGAATAATGTTAAAACTTGGCACATGTAATCCTTTGAAAATGGGCAGGGAGGAGGGGCTCTATAGCGGCACCTTGTAGTGCAGTAAATGTGGAGTGAATTTGACATAGTCCTTTGATGTTTAACCGTTTTAAGTGCCTATTGCCCGCTGTGCACAGTTGCCCTGAAGCCACCGGGGTGGCGGTGCCACCGGGCTTGGGCCCGCCATCGCTGCTCACAGCTATATTTATTATTATTATTATTATTATTAGGGCCCGAGCACCGATGGTGTGAGGACCCTATTGGAATTGCTCCGTTTATTATTATTATTATTATTAGGGCCCAAGCGAAAATTCGCGCAGGGCCCTCTTGTTCTTCTAAGGATTATTATTATTAGGGCCCAAGCGAAAATTCGCGCAGGGCCCTCTTGTTCTTCTAAGGATTATTATTATTTTTTTTTTTTTTTTTTTTTTTCCGTCTTCCGGGGCTTTTTGGGGGCCTTAACATGCTCAAAAACTCTTGAAAATTGGCACACACATTGGAATCCGCGGCCATTAGGACGCCGGAGAGGTTGGTACCCGGGCGTGGCAGGGGGGCTCGACAGCGCCCCCTTGAAAAAAGTCTGAAAATTTGGTCCATATATTAAACATGCTTGCACGTATTAGTATGAAACTCGGTACACATATAGACCTCATCGGGCCGAACAACTTTCGCGCTCAAAGTTAATCGCCACGCCAACAGGAAGTCAGCTATTAAGGGTTGTTTGAAAAACGCATGCTCTGGAATTTGATATACTCCTCCTAGACGATTAATCCGATCGCCACCAAACTCGGTCAGCATGAAGTCAAGACACTGATGATTAAAAATTGCCAGGGGATTTTTGATATCTCGAACGGTTTGGCCGTGGCGAGGCAACGAATTTATGGCGAGAAAAAGGAAACAGGAAATGTGTTATAACGTCTTAATACATATATTGATCTTTATGAAACTTCACGAGTGTGTTCGTTATAGGAGTCTGATCACATGGATGTGACTATTGTGAGTCAAAGTTATAGCGCCACCAACTGGCAGCAGGAAGTGTATCACTTTTTGAAATGTTTTGAGATCACCCTCTTATTTTTACCTGATTTGCTTCAAACTTCATCAGTGTAATGTCAATACACAGCAGATGTAGACCTATGACAGGATTTTTGATATTTGAAATATTGTTGCCATGGCAACAGGTCAAACTGTAGTAATATTCTTGAGTGTTTTTGAGGCTCTTAACATGCTTCAAATTGCATGAAACTCGACACACACATCAATATTGTCAACCAGTAGACATGGACAAAGCCATAGAAATGGGCGTGGTGGAGGGGCTCAGTAGCGCCACCTTTTGACAAAAGTGGGGGGGTTAGTTTTCCCTACAGTCACCAAACTCGGTACACATATTATTCTCATCAAGCTGGACAATTTTCTAATTTACATTCATTAGCTCCGACCAACAGGAAGTCAGCTATTTTGGTTTGAATGTTAATTTTTTGAAAAAACAGGCTATGAATTTTATACTACTACTCCTACAGGGTTTATCCAATTTACACCAAGCTTTTTTTAACTTGTTGCGAACACATTGAAGTTGTTTAATTGCAAACGGATTTTGGATATCTCAAACGGTTTGGCCGTGGCGAGGCAACGAATTTATGGCGAGAAAAGGGAAACAGGAAATGTGTTATAACTTCTGCATACATTGATTGATGTTTATGAAACTTCAGGAGTGTGTTGGTTGTAGTAGTCTGATCACATGGATGTAACTATTGTGAGTCAAAGTTATAGCGCCACCAAATGGCAGCAAGAAGTGTATCACTTTTAAAATGCTTTGAGATCACCCTCTTATTTTTACCTGATTTGCTTCAAACTTCATCAGTGTAATGTCAATACACAGCAGATGTAGACCTATGACAGGATTTTTGATATTTGAAATATTGTTGCCATGGCAACAGGTCAAACTGTAATAATATTCTTGAGTGTTTTTGAGGCTCTTAACATGCTTCAAATTGCATGAAACTCGACACACACATCAATATTGTCAACCAGTAGACATGGACAAAGCCATAGAAATGGGCGTGGTGGAGGGGCTCAGTAGCGCCACCTTTTGACAAAAGTGGGGGTGTTAGTTTTTCCTACAGTCACCAAACTCTGTACACATATTATTCTCATCAAGCCGGACAATTTTCTAATTTACATTCATTAGCTCCGACCAACAGGAAGTCAGCTATTTTGGTTTGAATGTTAATTTTTTGAAAAAACAGGCTATGAATTTTATACTACTACTCCTACAGGGTTTATCCAATTTACACCAAGCTTTTTTTAACTTGTTGCTAACACATTGAAGTTGTTTAATTGCAAACGGATTTTGGATATCTCAAACGGTTTGGCCGTGGCGAGGCAACGAATTTATGGCGAGAAAAGGGAAACAAAGTGTTATAACTTCTGCATACATTAATTGATTTTGATGAAACTTTGGCTTAGTCTTCGTTGTACAAGGCTGATCACATGGATTTGACTATTGTGATTCAAAGTCATAGCGCCACCAACTGGAAGCAGAAAATGTGTCACTTTCAGCATACATTGAGATCACCCTCTTATTTTTACCTGATTTGCTTCAAAATTCATCAGAATAATGTTAAAACTTGGCACATGTAATCCTTTGAAAATGGGCAGGGAGGAGGGGCTCTATAGCGGCACCTTGTAGTGCAGTAAATGTGGAGTGAATTTGACATAGTCCTTTGATGTTTAACCGTTTTAAGTGCCTATTGCCCGCTGTGCACAGTTGCCCTGAAGCCACCGGGGTGGCGGTGCCACCGGGCTTGGGCCCGCCATCGCTGCTCGTTATTATTTTTATTTTTATTTTTTTTTTTTTTTTTTTTTTCGTCTTCCGGGGCTTTTTGGGGGCCTTAACATGCTCAAAAACTCTTGAAAATTGGCACACACATTGGAATCCGCGGCCATTAGGACGCCGGAGAGGCTGGTACCCGGGCGTGGCAGGGGGGCTCGACAGCGCCCCCTTGAAAAAAGTCTGAAAATTTGGTCCATATATTAAACATGCTTGCACGTATTAGTATGAAACTCGGTACACATATAGACCTCATCGGGCCGAACAACTTTCACGCTCTAAGTTAATCGCCACGCCAACAGGAAGTCAGCTATTAAGGGTTGTTTGAAAAACGCATGCTCTGGAATTTGATATACTCCTCCTAGACGATTAATCCGATCGCCACCAAACTCGGTCAGCATGAAGTCAAGACACTGATGATTAAAAATTGCCAGGGGATTTTTGATATCTCGAACGGTTTGGCCGTGGCGAGGCAACGAATTTATGGCGAGAAAAAGGAAACAGGAAATGTCTTATAACGTCTTAATACATATATTGATCTTTATGAAACTTCACGAGTGTGTTCGTTATAGGAGTCTGATCACATGGATGTGACTATTGTGAGTCAAAGTTATAGCGCCACCAACTGGCAGCAGGAAGTGTATCACTTTTTGAAATGTTTTGAGATCACCCTCTTATTTTTACCTGATTTGCTTCAAACTTCATCAGTGTAATGTCAATACACAGCAGATGTAGACCTATGACAGGATTTTTGATATTTGAAATATTGTTGCCATGGCAACAGGTCAAACTGTAATAATATTCTTGAGTGTTTTTGAGGCTCTTAACATGCTTCAAATTGCATGAAACTCGACACACACATCAATATTGTCAACCAGTAGACATGGACAAAGCCATAGAAATGGGCGTGGTGGAGGGGCTCAGTAGCGCCACCTTTTGACAAAAGTGGGGGTTAGTTTTTCCTACAGTCACCAAACTCGGTACACATATTATTCTCATCAAGCCGGACAATTTTCTAATTTACATTCATTAGCTCCGACCAACAGGAAGTCAGCTATTTTGGTTTGAATGTTAATTTTTTGAAAAAACAGGCTATGAATTTTATACTACTACTCCTACAGGGTTTATCCAATTTACACCAAGCTTTTTTTAACTTGTTGCGAACACATTGAAGTTGTTTAATTGCAAAAGGATTTTGGATATCTCAAACGGTTTGGCCGTGGCGAGGCAACGAATTTATGGCGAGAAAAGGGAAACAGGAAATGTGTTATAACTTCTGCATACATTGATTGATGTTTATGAAACTTCAGGAGTGTGTTGGTTGTAGTAGTCTGATCACATGGATGTAACTATTGTGAGTCAAAGTTATAGCGCCACCAAATGGCAGCAAGAAGTGTATCACTTTTAAAATGCTTTGAGATCACCCTCTTATTTTTACCTGATTTGCTTCAAACTTCATCAGTGTAATGTCAATACACAGCAGATGTAGACCTATGACAGGATTTTTGATATTTGAAATATTGTTGCCATGGCAACAGGTCAAACTGTAATAATATTCTTGAGTGTTTTTGAGGCTCTTAACATGCTTCAAATTGCATGAAACTCGACACACACATCAATATTGTCAACCAGTAGACATGGACAAAGCCATAGAAATGGGCGTGGTGGAGGGGCTCAGTAGCGCCACCTTTTGACAAAAGTGGGGGTTAGTTTTTCCTACAGTCACCAAACTCGGTACACATATTATTCTCATCAAGCCGGACAATTTTCTAATTTACATTCATTAGCTCCGACCAACAGGAAGTCAGCTATTTTGGTTTGAATGTTAATTTTTCGAAAAAACAGGCTATGAATTTTATACTACTACTCCTACAGGGTTTATCCAATTTACACCAAGCTTTTTTTAACTTGTTGCTAACACATTGAAGTTGTTTAATTGCAAACGGATTTTGGATATCTCAAACGGTTTGGCCGTGGCGAGGCAACGAATTTATGGCAAGAAAAGGGAAACAAAGTGTTATAACTTCTGCATACATTAATTGATTTTGATGAAACTTTGGCTTAGTCTTCGTTGTACAAGGCTGATCACATGGATTTGACTATTGTGATTCAAAGTCATAGCGCCACCAACTGGAAGCAGAAAATGTGTCACTTTCAGCATACATTGAGATCAACCTCTTATTTTTACCTGATTTGCTTCAAAATTCATCAGAATAATGTTAAAACTTGGCACATGTAATCCTTTGAAAATGGGCAGGGAGGAGGGGCTCTATAACGGCACCTTGTAGTGCAGTAAATGTGGAGTGAATTTGACATAGTCCTTTGATGTTTAACCGTTTTAAGTGCCTATTGCCCGCTGTGCACAGTTGCCCTGAAGCCACCGGGGTGGCGGTGCCACCGGGCTTGGGCCCGCCATCGCTGCTCGCAGCTATATTTATTTATTTATTTATTTTTTTTATTTTTTTTTTTTTTCCGTCTTCCGGGGCTTTTTGGGGGCCTTAACATGCTCAAAAACTCTTGAAAATTGGCACACACATTGGAATCCGCGGCCATTAGGACGCCGGAGAGGCTGGTACCCGGGCGTGGCAGGGGGGCTCGACAGCGCCCCCTTGAAAAAAGTCTGAAAATTTGGTCCATATATTAAACATGCTTGCACGCATTAGTATGAAACTCGGTACACATATAGACCTCATCGGGCCGAACAACTTTCGCGCTCTAAGTTAATCGCCACGCCAACAGGAAGTCAGCTATTAAGGGTTGTTTGAAAAACGCATGCTCTGGAATTTGATATACTCCTCCTAGACGATTAATCCGATCGCCACCAAACTCGGTCAGCATGAAGTCAAGACACTGATGATTAAAAATTGCCAGGGGATTTTTGATATCTCGAACGGTTTGGCCGTGGCGAGGCAACGAATTTATGGCGAGAAAAAGGAAACAGGAAATGTGTTATAACGTCTTAATACATATATTGATCTTTATGAAACTTCACGAGTGTGTTCGTTATAGGAGTCTGATCACATGGATGTGACTATTGTGAGTCAAAGTTATAGCGCCACCAACTGGCAGCAGGAAGTGTATCACTTTTTGAAATGTTTTGAGATCACCCTCTTATTTTTACCTGATTTGCTTCAAACTTCATCAGTGTAATGTCAATACACAGCAGATGTAGACCTATGACAGGATTTTTGATATTTGAAATATTGTTGCCATGGCAACAGGTCAAACTGTAGTAATATTCTTGAGTGTTTTTGAGGCTCTTAACATGCTTCAAATTGCATGAAACTCGACACACACATCAATATTGTCAACCAGTAGACATGGACAAAGCCATAGAAATGGGCGTGGTGGAGGGGCTCAGTAGCGCCACCTTTTGACAAAAGTGGGGGGGTTAGTTTTCCCTACAGTCACCAAACTCGGTAAACATATTATTCTCATCAAGCCGGACAATTTTCTAATTTACATTCATTAGCTCCGACCAACAGGAAGTCAGCTATTTTGGTTTGAATGTTAATTTTTTGAAAAAACAGGCTATGAATTTTATACTACTACTCCTACAGGGTTTATCCAATTTACACCAAGCTTTTTTAACTTGTTGCGCACACATTGAAGGTGTTTAATTGCAAACGGATTTTGGATATCTCAAACGGTTTGGCCGTGGCGAGGCAACGAATTTATGGCGAGAAAAGGGAAACAGGAAATGTGTTATAACTTCTGCATACATTGATTGATGTTTATGAAACTTCAGGAGTGTGTTGGTTGTAGTAGTCTGATCACATGGATGTAACTATTGTGAGTCAAAGTTATAGCGCCACCAAATGGCAGCAAGAAGTGTATCACTTTTAAAATGCTTTGAGATCACCCTCTTATTTTTACCTGATTTGCTTCAAACTTCATCAGTGTAATGTCAATACACAGCAGATGTAGACCTATGACAGGATTTTTGATATTTGAAATATTGTTGCCATGGCAACAGGTCAAACTGTAATAATATTCTTGAGTGTTTTTGAGGCTCTTAACATGCTTCAAATTGCATGAAACTCGACACACACATCAATATTGTCAAACCAGTAGACATGGACAAAGCCATAGAAATGGGCGTGGTGGAGGGGCTCAGTAGCGCCACCTTTTGACAAAAGTGGGGGTTAGTTTTTCCTACAGTCACCAAACTCGGTACACATATTATTCTCATCAAGCCGGACAATTTTCTAATTTACATTCATTAGCTCCGACCAACAGGAAGTCAGCTATTTTGGTTTGAATGTTAATTTTTTGAAAAAACAGGCTATGAATTTTATACTACTACTCCTACAGGGTTTATCCAATTTACACCAAGCTTTTTTTAACTTGTTGCTAACACATTGAAGTTGTTTAATTGCAAACGGATTTTGGATATCTCAAACGGTTTGGCCGTGGCGAGGCAACGAATTTATGGCGAGAAAAGGGAAACAGGAAATGTGTTATAACTTCTGCATACATTGATTGATGTTTATGAAACTTCAGGAGTGTGTTGGTTGTAGTAGTCTGATCACATGGATGTAACTATTGTGAGTCAAAGTTATAGCGCCACCAAATGGCAGCAAGAAGTGTATCACTTTTAAAATGCTTTGAGATCACCCTCTTATTTTTACCTGATTTGCTTCAAACTTCATCAGTGTAATGTCAATACACAGCAGATGTAGACCTATGACAGGATTTTTGATATTTGAAATATTGTTGCCATGGCAACAGGTCAAACTGTAATAATATTCTTGAGTGTTTTTGAGGCTCTTAACATGCTTCAAATTGCATGAAACTCGACACACACATCAATATTGTCAAACCAGTAGACATGGACAAAGCCATAGAAATGGGCGTGGTGGAGGGGCTCAGTAGCGCCACCTTTTGACAAAAGTGGGGGTTAGTTTTTCCTACAGTCACCAAACTCGGTACACATATTATTCTCATCAAGCCGGACAATTTTCTAATTTACATTCATTAGCTCCGACCAACAGGAAGTCAGCTATTTTGGTTTGAATGTTAATTTTTTGAAAAAACAGGCTATGAATTTTATACTACTACTCCTACAGGGTTTATCCAATTTACACCAAGCTTTTTTTAACTTGTTGCTAACACATTGAAGTTGTTTAATTGCAAACGGATTTTGGATATCTCAAACGGTTTGGCCGTGGCGAGGCAACGAATTTATGGCAAGAAAAGGGAAACAAAGTGTTATAACTTCTGCATACATTAATTGATTTTGATGAAACTTTGGCTTAGTCTTCGTTGTACAAGGCTGATCACATGGATTTGACTATTGTGATTCAAAGTCATAGCGCCACCAACTGGAAGCAGAAAATGTGTCACTTTCAGCATACATTGAGATCACCCTCTTATTTTTACCTGATTTGCTTCAAAATTCATCAGAATAATGTTAAAACTTGGCACATGTAATCCTTTGAAAATGGGCAGGGAGGAGGGGCTCTATAGCGGCACCTTGTAGTGCAGTAAATGTGGAGTGAATTTGACATAGTCCTTTGATGTTTAACCGTTTTAAGTGCCTATTGCCCGCTGTGCACAGTTGCCCTGAAGCCACCGGGGTGGCGGTGCCACCGGGCTTGGGCCCGCCATCGCTGCTCGCAGCTATATTTATTATTTTTTTTATTTATTTATTTATTTATTTTTTTTTTTTTTCCGTCTTCCGGGGCTTTTTGGGGGCCTTAACATGCTCAAAAACTCTTGAAAATTGGCACACACATTGGAATCCGCGGCCATTAGGACGCCGGAGAGGCTGGTACCCGGGCGTGGCAGGGGGGCTCGACAGCGCCCCCTTGAAAAAAGTCTGAAAATTTGGTCCATATATTAAACATGCTTGCACGTATTAGTATGAAACTCGGTACACATATAGACCTCATCGGGCCGAACAACTTTCGCGCTCTAAGTTAATCGCCACGCCAACAGGAAGTCAGCTATTAAGGGTTGTTTGAAAAACGCATGCTCTGGAATTTGATATACTCCTCCTAGACGATTAATCCGATCGCCACCAAACTCGGTCAGCATGAAGTCAAGACACTGATGATTAAAAATTGCCAGGGGATTTTTGATATCTCGAACGGTTTGGCCGTGGCGAGGCAACGAATTTATGGCGAGAAAAAGGAAACAGGAAATGTGTTATAACGTCTTAATACATATATTGATCTTTATGAAACTTCACGAGTGTGTTCGTTATAGGAGTCTGATCACATGGATGTGACTATTGTGAGTCAAAGTTATAGCGCCACCAACTGGCAGCAGGAAGTGTATCACTTTTTGAAATGTTTTGAGATCACCCTCTTATTTTTACCTGATTTGCTTCAAACTTCATCAGTGTAATGTCAATACACAGCAGATGTAGACCTATGACAGGATTTTTGATATTTGAAATATTGTTGCCATGGCAACAGGTCAAACTGTAATAATATTCTTGAGTGTTTTTGAGGCTCTTAACATGCTTCAAATTGCATGAAACTCGACACACACATCAATATTGTCAACCAGTAGACATGGACAAAGCCATAGAAATGGGCGTGGTGGAGGGGCTCAGTAGCGCCACCTTTTGACAAAAGTGGGGGTTAGTTTTTCCTACAGTCACCAAACTCGGTACACATATTATTCTCATCAAGCCGGACAATTTTCTAATTTACATTCATTAGCTCCGACCAACAGGAAGTCAGCTATTTTGGTTTGAATGTTAATTTTTTGAAAAAACAGGCTATGAATTTTATACTACTACTCCTACAGGGTTTATCCAATTTACACCAAGCTTTTTTTAACTTGTTGCGAACACATTGAAGTTGTTTAATTGCAAACGGATTTTGGATATCTCAAACGGTTTGGCCGTGGCGAGGCAACGAATTTATGGCGAGAAAAGGGAAACAGGAAATGTGTTATAACTTCTGCATACATTGATTGATGTTTATGAAACTTCAGGAGTGTGTTGGTTGTAGTAGTCTGATCACATGGATGTAACTATTGTGAGTCAAAGTTATAGCGCCACCAAATGGCAGCAAGAAGTGTATCACTTTTAAAATGCTTTGAGATCACCCTCTTATTTTTACCTGATTTGCTTCAAACTTCATCAGTGTAATGTCAATACACAGCAGATGTAGACCTATGACAGGATTTTTGATATTTGAAATATTGTTGCCATGGCAACAGGTCAAACTGTAATAATATTCTTGAGTGTTTTTGAGGCTCTTAACATGCTTCAAATTGCATGAAACTCGACACACACATCAATATTGTCAACCAGTAGACATGGACAAAGCCATAGAAATGGGCGTGGTGGAGGGGCTCAGTAGCGCCACCTTTTGACAAAAGTGGGGGTTAGTTTTTCCTACAGTCACCAAACTCGGTACACATATTATTCTCATCAAGCCGGACAATTTTCTAATTTACATTCATTAGCTCCGACCAACAGGAAGTCAGCTATTTTGGTTTGAATGTTAATTTTTTGAAAAAACAGGCTATGAATTTTATACTACTACTCCTACAGGGTTTATCCAATTTACACCAAGCTTTTTTTAACTTGTTGCGAACACATTGAAGTTGTTTAATTGCAAACGGATTTTGGATATCTCAAACGGTTTGGCCGTGGCGAGGCAACGAATTTATGGCGAGAAAAGGGAAACAGGAAATGTGTTATAACTTCTGCATACATTGATTGATGTTTATGAAACTTCAGGAGTGTGTTGGTTGTAGTAGTCTGATCACATGGATGTAACTATTGTGAGTCAAAGTTATAGCGCCACCAAATGGCAGCAAGAAGTGTATCACTTTTAAAATGCTTTGAGATCACCCTCTTATTTTTACCTGATTTGCTTCAAACTTCATCAGTGTAATGTCAATACACAGCAGATGTAGACCTATGACAGGATTTTTGATATTTGAAATATTGTTGCCATGGCAACAGGTCAAACTGTAATAATATTCTTGAGTGTTTTTGAGGCTCTTAACATGCTTCAAATTGCATGAAACTCGACACACACATCAATATTGTCAACCAGTAGACATGGACAAAGCCATAGAAATGGGCGTGGTGGAGGGGCTCAGTAGCGCCACCTTTTGACAAAAGTGGGGGGGTTAGTTTTTCCTACAGTCACCAAACTCGGTACACATATTATTCTCATCAAGCCGGACAATTTTCTAATTTACATTCATTAGCTCCGACCAACAGGAAGTCAGCTATTTTGGTTTGAATGTTAATTTTTTGAAAAAACAGGCTATGAATTTTATACTACTACTCCTACAGGGTTTATCCAATTTACACCAAGCTTTTTTAACTTGTTGCTAACACATTGAAGTTGTTTAATTGCAAACGGATTTTGGATATCTCAAACGGTTTGGCCGTGGCGAGGCAACGAATTTATGGCAAGAAAAGGGAAACAAAGTGTTATAACTTCTGCATACATTAATTGATTTTGATGAAACTTTGGCTTAGTCTTCGTTGTACAAGGCTGATCACATGGATTTGACTATTGTGATTCAAAGTCATAGTGCCACCAACTGGAAGCAGAAAATGTGTCACTTTCAGCATACATTGAGATCACCCTCTTATTTTTACCTGATTTGCTTCAAAATTCATCAGAATAATGTTAAAACTTGGCACATGTAATCCTTTGAAAATGGGAAGGGAGGAGGGGCTCTATAGCGGCACCTTGTAGTGCAGTAAATGTGGAGTGAATTTGACATAGTCCTTTGATGTTTAACCGTTTTAAGTGCCTATTGCCCGCTGTGCACAGTTGCCCTGAAGCCACCGGGGTGGCGGTGCCACCGGGCTTGGGCCCGCCATCGCTGCTCGCAGCTATATTTAGGGCCCAAGCGAAAATTCGCGCAGGGCCCTCTTGTTCTTCTAAGGATTATTATTATTATTTATTTTTTTTTTTTTTTTTTTTTTGTCTTCCGGGGCTTTTTGGGGGCCTTAACATGCTCAAAAACTCTTGAAAATTGGCACACACATTGGAATCCGCGGCCATTAGGACGCCGGAGAGGCTGGTACCCGGGCGTGGCAGGGGGGCTCGACAGCGCCCCCTTGAAAAAAGTCTGAAAATTTGGTCCATATATTAAACATGCTTGCACGTATTAGTATGAAACTCGGTACACATATAGACCTCATCGGGCCGAACAACTTTCGCGCTCTAAGTTAATCGCCACGCCAACAGGAAGTCAGCTATTAAGGGTTGTTTGAAAAACGCATGCTCTGGAATTTGATATACTCCTCCTAGACGATTAATCCGATCGCCACCAAACTCGGTCAGCATGAAGTCAAGACACTGATGATTAAAAATTGCCAGGGGATTTTTGATATCTCGAACGGTTTGGCCGTGGCGAGGCAACGAATTTATGGCGAGAAAAAGGAAACAGGAAATGTGTTATAACGTCTTAATACATATATTGATCTTTATGAAACTTCACGAGTGTGTTCGTTATAGGAGTCTGATCACATGGATGTGACTATTGTGAGTCAAAGTTATAGCGCCACCAACTGGCAGCAGGAAGTGTATCACTTTTTGAAATGTTTTGAGATCACCCTCTTATTTTTACCTGATTTGCTTCAAACTTCATCAGTGTAATGTCAATACACAGCAGATGTAGACCTATGACAGGATTTTTGATATTTGAAATATTGTTGCCATGGCAACAGGTCAAACTGTAATAATATTCTTGAGTGTTTTTGAGGCTCTTAACATGCTTCAAATTGCATGAAACTCGACACACACATCAATATTGTCAACCAGTAGACATGGACAAAGCCATAGAAATGGGCGTGGTGGAGGGGCTCAGTAGCGCCACCTTTTGACAAAAGTGGGGGGGTTAGTTTTTCCTACAGTCACCAAACTCGGTACACATATTATTCTCATCAAGCCGGACAATTTTCTAATTTACATTCATTAGCTCCGACCAACAGGAAGTCAGCTATTTTGGTTTGAATGTTAATTTTTTGAAAAAACAGGCTATGAATTTTATACTACTACTCCTACAGGGTTTATCCAATTTACACCAAGCTTTTTTAACTTGTTGCGAACACATTGAAGTTGTTTAATTGCAAACGGATTTTGGATATCTCAAACGGTTTGGCCGTGGCGAGGCAACGAATTTATGGCGAGAAAAGGGAAACAGGAAATGTGTTATAACTTCTGCATACATTGATTGATGTTTATGAAACTTCAGGAGTGTGTTGGTTGTAGTAGTCTGATCACATGGATGTAACTATTGTGAGTCAAAGTTATAGCGCCACCAAATGGCAGCAAGAAGTGTATCACTTTTAAAATGCTTTGAGATCACCCTCTTATTTTTACCTGATTTGCTTCAAACTTCATCAGTGTAATGTCAATACACAGCAGATGTAGACCTATGACAGGATTTTTGATATTTGAAATATTGTTGCCATGGCAACAGGTCAAACTGTAATAATATTCTTGAGTGTTTTTGAGGCTCTTAACATGCTTCAAATTGCATGAAACTCGACACACACATCAATATTGTCAACCAGTAGACATGGACAAAGCCATAGAAATGGGCGTGGTGGAGGGGCTCAGTAGCGCCACCTTTTGACAAAAGTGGGGGTTAGTTTTTCCTACAGTCACCAAACTCGGTACACATATTATTCTCATCAAGCCGGACAATTTTCTAATTTACATTCATTAGCTCCGACCAACAGGAAGTCAGCTATTTTGGTTTGAATGTTAATTTTTTGAAAAAACAGGCTATGAATTTTATACTACTACTCCTACAGGGTTTATCCAATTTACACCAAGCTTTTTTTAACTTGTTGCGAACACATTGAAGTTGTTTAATTGCAAACGGATTTTGGATATCTCAAACGGTTTGGCCGTGGCGAGGCAACGAATTTATGGCGAGAAAAGGGAAACAGGAAATGTGTTATAACTTCTGCATACATTGATTGATGTTTATGAAACTTCAGGAGTGTGTTGGTTGTAGTAGTCTGATCACATGGATGTAACTATTGTGAGTCAAAGTTATAGCGCCACCAAATGGCAGCAAGAAGTGTATCACTTTTAAAATGCTTTGAGATCACCCTCTTATTTTTACCTGATTTGCTTCAAACTTCATCAGTGTAATGTCAATACACAGCAGATGTAGACCTATGACAGGATTTTTGATATTTGAAATATTGTTGCCATGGCAACAGGTCAAACTGTAATAATATTCTTGAGTGTTTTTGAGGCTCTTAACATGCTTCAAATTGCATGAAACTCGACACACACATCAATATTGTCAACCAGTAGACATGGACAAAGCCATAGAAATGGGCGTGGTGGAGGGGCTCAGTAGCGCCACCTTTTGACAAAAGTGGGGGGGTTAGTTTTTCCTACAGTCACCAAACTCGGTACACATATTATTCTCATCAAGCCGGACAATTTTCTAATTTACATTCATTAGCTCCGACCAACAGGAAGTCAGCTATTTTGGTTTGAATGTTAATTTTTTGAAAAAACAGGCTATGAATTTTATACTACTACTCCTACAGGGTTTATCCAATTTACACCAAGCTTTTTTAACTTGTTGCTAACACATTGAAGTTGTTTAATTGCAAACGGATTTTGGATATCTCAAACGGTTTGGCCGTGGCGAGGCAACGAATTTATGGCAAGAAAAGGGAAACAAAGTGTTATAACTTCTGCATACATTAATTGATTTTGATGAAACTTTGGCTTAGTCTTCGTTGTACAAGGCTGATCACATGGATTTGACTATTGTGATTCAAAGTCATAGTGCCACCAACTGGAAGCAGAAAATGTGTCACTTTCAGCATACATTGAGATCACCCTCTTATTTTTACCTGATTTGCTTCAAAATTCATCAGAATAATGTTAAAACTTGGCACATGTAATCCTTTGAAAATGGGAAGGGAGGAGGGGCTCTATAGCGGCACCTTGTAGTGCAGTAAATGTGGAGTGAATTTGACATAGTCCTTTGATGTTTAACCGTTTTAAGTGCCTATTGCCCGCTGTGCACAGTTGCCCTGAAGCCACCGGGGTGGCGGTGCCACCGGGCTTGGGCCCGCCATCGCTGCTCGCAGCTATATTTAGGGCCCAAGCGAAAATTCGCGCAGGGCCCTCTTGTTCTTCTAAGGATTATTATTATTTTTTTTTTATTATTTTTTTTTTTTTTTTTTTTTTTCGTCTTCCGGGGCTTTTTGGGGGCCTTAACATGCTCAAAAACTCTTGAAAATTGGCACACACATTGGAATCCGCGGCCATTAGGACGCCGGAGAGGCTGGTACCCGGGCGTGGCAGGGGGGCTCGACAGCGCCCCCTTGAAAAAAGTCTGAAAATTTGGTCCATATATTAAACATGCTTGCACGTATTAGTATGAAACTCGGTACACATATAGACCTCATCGGGCCGAACAACTTTCGCGCTCTAAGTTAATCGCCACGCCAACAGGAAGTCAGCTATTAAGGGTTGTTTGAAAAACGCATGCTCTGGAATTTGATATACTCCTCCTAGACGATTAATCCGATCGCCACCAAACTCGGTCAGCATGAAGTCAAGACACTGATGATTAAAAATTGCCAGGGGATTTTTGATATCTCGAACGGTTTGGCCGTGGCGAGGCAACGAATTTATGGCGAGAAAAAGGAAACAGGAAATGTGTTATAACGTCTTAATACATATATTGATCTTTATGAAACTTCACGAGTGTGTTCGTTATAGGAGTCTGATCACATGGATGTGACTATTGTGAGTCAAAGTTATAGCGCCACCAACTGGCAGCAGGAAGTGTATCACTTTTTGAAATGTTTTGAGATCACCCTCTTATTTTTACCTGATTTGCTTCAAACTTCATCAGTGTAATGTCAATACACAGCAGATGTAGACCTATGACAGGATTTTTGATATTTGAAATATTGTTGCCATGGCAACAGGTCAAACTGTAATAATATTCTTGAGTGTTTTTGAGGCTCTTAACATGCTTCAAATTGCATGAAACTCGACACACACATCAATATTGTCAACCAGTAGACATGGACAAAGCCATAGAAATGGGCGTGGTGGAGGGGCTCAGTAGCGCCACCTTTTGACAAAAGTGGGGGGGTTAGTTTTTCCTACAGTCACCAAACTCGGTACACATATTATTCTCATCAAGCCGGACAATTTTCTAATTTACATTCATTAGCTCCGACCAACAGGAAGTCAGCTATTTTGGTTTGAATGTTAATTTTTTGAAAAAACAGGCTATGAATTTTATACTACTACTCCTACAGGGTTTATCCAATTTACACCAAGCTTTTTTTAACTTGTTGCGAACACATTGAAGTTGTTTAATTGCAAACGGATTTTGGATATCTCAAACGGTTTGGCCGTGGCGAGGCAACGAATTTATGGCGAGAAAAGGGAAACAGGAAATGTGTTATAACTTCTGCATACATTGATTGATGTTTATGAAACTTCAGGAGTGTGTTGGTTGTAGTAGTCTGATCACATGGATGTAACTATTGTGAGTCAAAGTTATAGCGCCACCAAATGGCAGCAAGAAGTGTATCACTTTTAAAATGCTTTGAGATCACCCTCTTATTTTTACCTGATTTGCTTCAAACTTCATCAGTGTAATGTCAATACACAGCAGATGTAGACCTATGACAGGATTTTTGATATTTGAAATATTGTTGCCATGGCAACAGGTCAAACTGTAATAATATTCTTGAGTGTTTTTGAGGCTCTTAACATGCTTCAAATTGCATGAAACTCGACACACACATCAATATTGTCAACCAGTAGACATGGACAAAGCCATAGAAATGGGCGTGGTGGAGGGGCTCAGTAGCGCCACCTTTTGACAAAAGTGGGGGTTAGTTTTTCCTACAGTCACCAAACTCGGTACACATATTATTCTCATCAAGCCGGACAATTTTCTAATTTACATTCATTAGCTCCGTCCAACAGGAAGTCAGCTATTTTGGTTTGAATGTTAATTTTTTGAAAAAACAGGCTATGAATTTTATACTACTACTCCTACAGGGTTTATCCAATTTACACCAAGCTTTTTTTAACTTGTTGCTAACACATTGAAGTTGTTTAATTGCAAACGGATTTTGGATATCTCAAACGGTTTGGCCGTGGCGAGGCAACGAATTTATGGCAAGAAAAGGGAAACAAAGTGTTATAACTTCTGCATACATTAATTGATTTTGATGAAACTTTGGCTTAGCCTTCGTTGTACAAGGCTGATCACATGGATTTGACTATTGTGATTCAAAGTCATAGCGCCACCAACTGGAAGCAGAAAATGTGTCACTTTCAGCATACATTGAGATCACCCTCTTATTTTTACCTGATTTGCTTCAAAATTCATCAGAATAATGTTAAAACTTGGCACATGTAATCCTTTGAAAATGGGAAGGGAGGAGGGGCTCTATAGCGGCACCTTGTAGTGCAGTAAATGTGGAGTGAATTTGACATAGTCCTTTGATGTTTAACCGTTTTAAGTGCCTATTGCCCGCTGTGCACAGTTGCCCTGAAGCCACCGGGGTGGCGGTGCCACCGGGCTTGGGCCCGCCATCGCTGCTCGCAGCTATATTTAGGGCCCAAGCGAAAATTCGCGCAGGGCCCTCTTGTTCTTCTAAGGATTATTATTATTATTATTTTTTTTTTTTTTTTTTTTTTTTTTTTTTCCGTCTTCCGGGGCTTTTTGGGGGCCTTAACATGCTCAAAAACTCTTGAAAATTGGCACACACATTGGAATCCGCGGCCATTAGGACGCCGGAGAGGCTGGTACCCGGGCGTGGCAGGGGGGCTCGACAGCGCCCCCTTGAAAAAAGTCTGAAAATTTGGTCCATATATTAAACATGCTTGCACGTATTAGTATGAAACTCGGTACACATATAGACCTCATCGGGCCGAACAACTTTCGCGCTCTAAGTTAATCGCCACGCCAACAGGAAGTCAGCTATTAAGGGTTGTTTGAAAAACGCATGCTCTGGAATTTGATATACTCCTCCTAGACGATTAATCCGATCGCCACCAAACTCGGTCAGCATGAAGTCAAGACACTGATGATTAAAAATTGCCAGGGGATTTTTGATATCTCGAACGGTTTGGCCGTGGCGAGGCAACGAATTTATGGCGAGAAAAAGGAAACAGGAAATGTGTTATAACGTCTTAATACATATATTGATCTTTATGAAACTTCACGAGTGTGTTCGTTATAGGAGTCTGATCACATGGATGTGACTATTGTGAGTCAAAGTTATAGCGCCACCAACTGGCAGCAGGAAGTGTATCACTTTTTGAAATGTTTTGAGATCACCCTCTTATTTTTACCTGATTTGCTTCAAACTTCATCAGTGTAATGTCAATACACAGCAGATGTAGACCTATGACAGGATTTTTGATATTTGAAATATTGTTGCCATGGCAACAGGTCAAACTGTAATAATATTCTTGAGTGTTTTTGAGGCTCTTAACATGCTTCAAATTGCATGAAACTCGACACACACATCAATATTGTCAACCAGTAGACATGGACAAAGCCATAGAAATGGGCGTGGTGGAGGGGCTCAGTAGCGCCACCTTTTGACAAAAGTGGGGGTTAGTTTTTCCTACAGTCACCAAACTCGGTACACATATTATTCTCATCAAGCCGGACAATTTTCTAATTTACATTCATTAGCTCCGACCAACAGGAAGTCAGCTATTTTGGTTTGAATGTTAATTTTTTGAAAAAACAGGCTATGAATTTTATACTACTACTCCTACAGGGTTTATCCAATTTACACCAAGCTTTTTTTAACTTGTTGCAAACACATTGAAGTTGTTTAATTGCAAACGGATTTTGGATATCTCAAACGGTTTGGCCGTGGCGAGGCAACGAATTTATGGCGAGAAAAGGGAAACAGGAAATGTGTTATAACTTCTGCATACATTGATTGATGTTTATGAAACTTCAGGAGTGTGTTGGTTGTAGTAGTCTGATCACATGGATGTAACTATTGTGAGTCAAAGTTATAGCGCCACCAAATGGCAGCAAGAAGTGTATCACTTTTAAAATGCTTTGAGATCACCCTCTTATTTTTACCTGATTTGCTTCAAACTTCATCAGTGTAATGTCAATACACAGCAGATGTAGACCTATGACAGGATTTTTGATATTTGAAATATTGTTGCCATGGCAACAGGTCAAACTGTAATAATATTCTTGAGTGTTTTTGAGGCTCTTAACATGCTTCAAATTGCATGAAACTCGACACACACATCAATATTGTCAACCAGTAGACATGGACAAAGCCATAGAAATGGGCGTGGTGGAGGGGCTCAGTAGCGCCACCTTTTGACAAAAGTGGGGGGGTTAGTTTTTCCTACAGTCACCAAACTCGGTAAACATATTATTCTCATCAAGCCGGACAATTTTCTAATTTACATTCATTAGCTCCGACCAACAGGAAGTCAGCTATTTTGGTTTGAATGTTAATTTTTTGAAAAAACAGGCTATGAATTTTATACTACTACTCCTACAGGGTTTATCCAATTTACACCAAGCTTTTTTTAACTTGTTGCTAACACATTGAAGTTGTTTAATTGCAAACGGATTTTGGATATCTCAAACGGTTTGGCCGTGGCGAGGCAACGAATTTATGGCAAGAAAAGGGAAACAAAGTGTTATAACTTCTGCATACATTAATTGATTTTGATGAAACTTTGGCTTAGTCTTCGTTGTACAAGGCTGATCACATGGATTTGAGTATTGTGATTCAAAGTCATAGCGCCACCAACTGGAAGCAGAAAATGTGTCACTTTCAGCATACATTGAGATCACCCTCTTATTTTTACCTGATTTGCTTCAAAATTCATCAGAATAATGTTAAAACTTGGCACATGTAATCCTTTGAAAATGGGCAGGGAGGAGGGGCTCTATAGCGGCACCTTGTAGTGCAGTAAATGTGGAGTGAATTTGACATAGTCCTTTGATGTTTAACCGTTTTAAGTGCCTATTGCCCGCTGTGCACAGTTGCCCTGAAGCCACCGGGGTGGCGGTGCCACCGGGCTTGGGCCCGCCATCGCTGCTCGCAGCTATATTTATTATTATTATTATTAGGGCCCGAGCACCGATGGTGTGAGGACCCTATTGGAATTGCTCCGTTTATTAGGGCCCAAGCGAAAATTCGCGCAGGGACCTCTTGTTCTTCTAAGGATTATTATTAGGGCCCAAGCGAAAATTCGCGCAGGGCCCTCTTGTTCTTCTAAGGATTATTTTTTATTTTATTTATTTTTTTTTTCGTCTTCCGGGGCTTTTTGGGGGCCTTAACATGCTCAAAAACTCTTGAAAATTGGCACACACATTGGAATCCGCGGCCATTAGGACGCCGGAGAGGCTGGTACCCGGGCGTGGCAGGGGGGCTCGACAGCGCCCCCTTGAAAAAAGTCTGAAAATTTGGTCCATATATTAAACATGCTTGCACGTATTAGTATGAAACTCGGTACACATATAGACCTCATCGGGCCGAACAACTTTCGCGCTCTAAGTTAATCGCCACGCCAACAGGAAGTCAGCTATTAAGGGTTGTTTGAAAAACGCATGCTCTGGAATTTGATATACTCCTCCTAGACGATTAATCCGATCGCCACCAAACTCGGTCAGCATGAAGTCAAGACACTGATGATTAAAAATTGCCAGGGGATTTTTGATATCTCGAACGGTTTGGCCGTGGCGAGGCAACGAATTTATGGCGAGAAAAAGGAAACAGGAAATGTGTTATAACGTCTTAATACATATATTGATCTTTATGAAACTTCACGAGTGTGTTCGTTATAGGAGTCTGATCACATGGATGTGACTATTGTGAGTCAAAGTTATAGCGCCACCAACTGGCAGCAGGAAGTGTATCACTTTTTGAAATGTTTTGAGATCACCCTCTTATTTTTACCTGATTTGCTTCAAACTTCATCAGTGTAATGTCAATACACAGCAGATGTAGACCTATGACAGGATTTTTGATATTTGAAATATTGTTGCCATGGCAACAGGTCAAACTGTAATAATATTCTTGAGTGTTTTTGAGGCTCTTAACATGCTTCAAATTGCATGAAACTCGACACACACATCAATATTGTCAACCAGTAGACATGGACAAAGCCATAGAAATGGGCGTGGTGGAGGGGCTCAGTAGCGCCACCTTTTGACAAAAGTGGGGGGGTTAGTTTTTCCTAAGGTCACCAAACTCGGTACACATATTATTCTCATCAAGCCGGACAATTTTCTAATTTACATTCATTAGCTCCGACCAACAGGAAGTCAGCTATTTTGGTTTGAATGTTAATTTTTTGAAAAAACAGGCTATGAATTTTATACTACTACTCCTACAGGGTTTATTCAATTTACACCAAGCTTTTTTTAACTTGTTGCTAACTATGGGGTCAGATTCCCGCCAATTGTATTGCAGTCACGGATCAAAAAATAATAAACGTGAATCACAAATTTAAAAACACATGTAAAAATATATAGCACAAACTTAAAAAAATAATGCAAAATGATCGGAATGGCAAAGAACATGGTCACGGATCAAAATATAATAAGCGTAAATCGAAAAATCAAAAGCATATTTAAAAAAATAACAAGCATGAATCAAAACTTTAAACACATTAAAAATGATATTGCACAAATCTTAAACATGTGTTTATGCGTTCTTAAAAGTTGTTTTCCTTGCTTTTATTACTCTTTTCTTTCTGCTCTCTTTACATTTTCTGGTTATATTTTATTCTTTTGTGCGCTTGTGCAGTTTTTCTCTTTGCTCTTCTTTCTACGTTCTGCTCTTGCTTTTCCAAATGTTGCAATTCGAGTTTCATGTAAATTAGGCTGGGCTTAAGCGCCACCATTGGTCCACTAGTTCTAGATTGACAGCTCCTCCTCTAGCCAATCAATCGAAGGGAGGGAGATGACATCACTTCAATGCGACTCATGGCTACTGATGCTCACACTCATACAGGAGAAGATAACCATCACAGCTGGCAATTTCCGAGCTGGGGTAAACTCTTTCTGTTGCAGGACACTGTTATAATGTATATATATACATTATAACATATGTACATATGTACCTTCATACATATGTACCTGCAACTCGACCTGTCACTGGTATATAGGCTACTTCTACCTGGACAATCTTTTATTGTTAAATTTACCATCCTAACGACAACTTGTCACAGTTGTGCCTGTCTGACGATCTATCATTGTTATATTAATCTTTAATGCACATATCACTGGACTTGGCACCGTGAAACGCAGCGTCCACCATGCAGCAGCCTCACAACATCACTCTTATGTGTGCCTGGCTCGTCTATACCTGTTATGTTACTGTTAGATATTTTTAGTATTCATACAATAATATTAATAATAATATGCTTGCTTGTTGTCTCTTTTATTCCTGTCTTTTGCACAAGAGAATATAACATATGAAACCTACCTTACTAGGCTAATATATTTGCTCGTGAATTACATTTAAAGTAAGATATGCCATGGCAATTGTTTAGATCAGTAGTTCCCAAACGGGTACGTGAGGTGACAGAGGGGGTAACGTTACGCGAACAAAATGCAGAATTTTGCCATTCATTTAATTCTTCTCTACATTAAAATAACATTAAAACTGATCATGTATTTTCTAACAGGTACAATATGCCATATGACATCCAATCAAAATACCATATCTTTTGCGGTCAAATCTGACAGAGTCCATTTCCACATGCAGCGCACATATGGGTGCATAGCCAGTATAGGTTGCGTGGGGAGTCTGCAGCCTGAGCAAAACGCGCAACATACTGCCATTCTGTACCTGCAGATTTAGCACTTACTAGCACGAAGAACAATAGCCTGGCACAAAAAGGGCTTAAATATCAATTTAAGATTCGAGCTCTTGATACAAAACATAGCCTACCTTTTGTGAGTTCTTGTTTTTAATGTTGATAATATTATATGAGCAAGAATGCAAATCCAAATATCCACACAACAGTTCAACAAACAAAGGGGTAATATTAAGTGTTATTCTTCACAGTATTGTCAGTATTTGCTCTATTTTGCAACGAAAACAACAGCATAATTACAACACAGCAGTGCTTCGAGAACGAATCTGCAACTTTGAATGAATTGTTCGTGAAAGTCATGATTCATTCATAAATATAGCCACTTGCTTCTTTGAATGAATGACTCGATGACTCAGGCATTAAGACAGTGACTTACCGCCATCTACTGGCGGTTTTAGTATTTAAAATAATCACTTTTCACGTTTTTAGCATTGCATATTTCTCTATTGAACATTTTTTAATTTAAAACATTATTATTGTTGTAAAGGTATTCATAAAGATCAAAAACTGCACTAGAAAGTCAATTTAGGGGGCAAATATTGTCCCTTAATGGAAAATTTACAATCTAAGTGGAAGAGAGGGGTTACGCAGAAGGATGGTAAGTGTCTCAGGGGGTACTCCACTCTGAAAAGTTTGGGAACCACTGGTTTAGATCATCGTATGTTGCTTGTAATAGTAAACTGTGCATATTTTGTCATGTATTGTTTTCCTGTAAACAGATTTATAGATTTTGTCTTCCATGTACAGTATGTCATTGACACGGGTGTTGGTTTATGAATTTGATCACATTTTAACACTGAGATTATAAAATTATAAAGTTAATCAATAGCCTTCACATCAGTGTTTTCCCCAATATTAGAGCAATTGCAAATGTTGATTGAGCTGTTGTATAAATCAATATAGCTATAAGTTAATTTTGAATGTGTTTTTGCACTATTTTAATGAAAGGAGTATCAAACAAAGTCACAGCAGAACAGCTTCGCTCGTCTCTGAGCAACACAGCAGTGTTTCATTAATGAATTCCTGATTTGAACGAGAAGTTTGAATGAACTTTTCGCCACCTACATATCTGTATCTGTAATTTTGTTTTTATTTAAAACATTAATCTTATAGTATTGTGCAATTATGTAGTTATGTAATTAAACACAATAAATGTGTGAATAAATCACTGCATATCAAATCCACCTGGTTTCTGTAACTATCTTCTCTGTAACACTATCGTAGTCAATGCAGAGATGATACATTCAGTCTTAGAATTAATTTACCTATGATCGTTTAACAACAATTAAGAAATATATTAGCTACAGTAGCCTTAGCATATTAGCACCATGAGCCAAGTAATATTTTAACACCAAATACCATATATTATGAACATAAAGATTAACAATCATAAGTAGACTGCACAATAAAAAGAGTATCTCAAAAAGAGGAATTATTTGTCCATAGTTCAGATAACTTTACAGATTGAAAGTCCTTGTAAAGTTTCAGATTAAACTGTTATCTTCTCCTGTATGAGTGTGAGCATCAGTAGCCATGAGTCGCATTGAAGTGATGTCATCTCCCTCCCTTCGATTGATTGGCTAGAGGAGGAGCTGTCAATCTAGAATTAGTGGACCAATGGTGGCGCTTAAGCCCAGCCTAATTTACATGAAACTCGAACTGCAACATTTGGAAAAGCAAGAGCAGAACGTAGAAAGAAGAGCAAAGAGAAAAACTGCACAAGCGCACAAAAGAGTAAAATATAAGCAGAAAATGTAAAGAGAGCAGAAAGAAAAGACTAATAAAAGCAAGGAAAACAACTTTTAAGAACGCATAAACACAACTTTAAGATTTGTGCAATATCATTTTTAATGTGTTTAAAGTTTTGATTCATGCTTGTTATGTTTTTTAAATGTGCTTTTAATTTTTCGATTTACGCTTATTATATTTTGATCCGTGACCATGTTCTTTGCCATTCCGATCATTTTGCATTATTTTTTTTAAGTTTGTGCTATATATTTTTACATGTGTTATACATGTGGTATTATTTTTTGATCCGTGACCGCAATACTATTGGCGGGAATCTGATCCCATAGCTAACACATTGAAGTTGTTTAATTGCAAACGGATTTTGGATATCTCAAACGGTTTGGCCGTGGCGAGGCAACGAATTTATGGCAAGAAAAGGGAAACAAAGTGTTATAACTTCTGCATACATTAATTGATTTTGATGAAACTTTGGCTTAGTCTTCGTTGTACAAGGCTGATCACATGGATTTGACTATTGTGATTCAAAGTCATAGCGCCACCAACTGGAAGCAGAAAATGTGTCACTTTCAGCATACATTGAGATCACCCTCTTATTTTTACCTGATTTGCTTCAAAATTCATCAGAATAATGTTAAAACTTGGCACATGTAATCCTTTGAAAATGGGCAGGGAAGAGGGGCTCTATAACGGCACCTTGTAGTGCAGTAAATGTGGAGTGAATTTGACATAGTCCTTTGATGTTTAACCGTTTTAAGTGCCTATTGCCCGCTGTGCACAGTTGCCCTGAAGCCACCGGGGTGGCGGTGCCACCGGGCTTGGGCCCGCCATCGCTGCTCGCAGCTATATTTCTTCTTCTTCTTCTTCTTCTTCTTCTTCTTCTTCTTCTCCAAAATGAATCGCATTTGAGAGGGCCTAAACGTGCTCGAAAACTCACAAAACTTTGCACACGCGTCAGAAGTGGTGAAAATTTACGTCTGTTATGGGTTTCAGAATTGGGCGTGGCAAAATGGCTCGATAGCGCCATCTAACGTACAGCCCCGCTCGCTACATTACACTAGGGCTTTGAAATTCGGTACACACATTTATCAGCCCAGTACCTACAAAAAATTCTCTTGGAGCGAAATCCGAAACCAAACAGGAAGTCAGATATTTTGAGTTAATTCACCGTTTTTTGCATTTTCCAGACGTCGTACTTTAACGAACTCCTCCTAGAGATTTAATCAGATCAATGTCATTTTTGGTCAGTCTAATCTAAAGGCCTTTGTGACATTAAATTGCGAAGATCTAGAGTTTTCACTGAAGGGCGTGTCCGTGTAACCCTGACAAAGTCTGATGTTTCGCCATGAAAGAGGAAGCTGCTGTAACTCAGGCATACAATGTCCGATCTGCCCCAAACTTCACATGTGTGATAAGAGTCCTGGCCTAAAGACATCTATATGACAATATTTAGTTAGTCATAGCGCCACCTGCTGGCAACAGGAAATGGCATGCTTCACAATGTAATTCACTACCAGAGTCACATTTCATTATGCCACGAAGTACCAAACATGCTAGAGACACGTTAAATCATGCAACACTTGGCTGAGTGCTAATTTATGCGATTAACGCCACGAAAGAAACAGGAAGTTGTTGTAACTCAGGCATACAATGTCCGATCTGCTTCAAACTTCATGTGTTCAATGATAGTCCTGGCCTGATGACATCAACATGGCAAAATTCAGTTACGGTAAAAGCGCCACCTGTTGGCCGCAGGAAGTGTGGCATTTCGAAATGACTTTGGCATAATTCTCCTGTATTCACTCACTTAAATGCATGACGCCCACTGTTCACTGTTTTCCTGAGGCCAACGGGTGGCGGTGAGCCCGGGTGCGAGGGCCCTCTCAACGCTGCTTGCAGCTTTAATTATTAGGGCCCAAGCGAAAATTCGCGCAGGGCCCTCTTGTTCTTCTAAGGATTATTAGGGCCCAAGCGAAAATTCGCGCAGGGCCCTCTTGTTCTTCTAAGGATTATTATTATTATTTTTTTTTTTTTTTTTTTTTTTTCCGTCTTCCGGGGCTTTTTGGGGGCCTTAACATGCTCAAAAACTCTTGAAAATTGGCACACACATTGGAATCCGCGGCCATTAGGACGCCCCAGAGGCTGGTACCCGGGCGTGGCAGGGGGGCTCGACAGCGCCCCCTTGAAAAAAGTCTGAAAATTTGGTCCATATATTAAACATGCTTGCACGTATTAGTATGAAACTCGGTACACATATAGACCTCATCGGGCCGAACAACTTTCGCGCTCTAAGTTAATCGCCACGCCAACAGGAAGTCAGCTATTAAGGGTTGTTTGAAAAACGCATGCTCTGGAATTTGATATACTCCTCCTAGACGATTAATCCGATCGCCACCAAACTCGGTCAGCATGAAGTCAAGACACTGATGATTAAAAATTGCCAGGGGATTTTTGATATCTCGAACGGTTTGGCCGTGGCGAGGCAACGAATTTATGGCGAGAAAAAGGAAACAGGAAATGTGTTATAACGTCTTAATACATATATTGATCTTTATGAAACTTCACGAGTGTGTTCGTTATAGGAGTCTGATCACATGGATGTGACTATTGTGAGTCAAAGTTATAGCGCCACCAACTGGCAGCAGGAAGTGTATCACTTTTTGAAATGTTTTGAGATCACCCTCTTATTTTTACCTGATTTGCTTCAAACTTCATCAGTGTAATGTCAATACACAGCAGATGTAGACCTATGACAGGATTTTTGATATTTGAAATATTGTTGCCATGGCAACAGGTCAAACTGTAATAATATTCTTGAGTGTTTTTGAGGCTCTTAACATGCTTCAAATTGCATGAAACTCGACACACACATCAATATTGTCAACCAGTAGACATGGACAAAGCCATAGAAATGGGCGTGGTGGAGGGGCTCAGTAGCGCCACCTTTTGACAAAAGTGGGGGTTAGTTTTTCCTACAGTCACCAAACTCGGTACACATATTATTCTCATCAAGCCGGACAATTTTCTAATTTACATTCATTAGCTCCGACCAACAGGAAGTCAGCTATTTTGGTTTGAATGTTAATTTTTTGAAAAAACAGGCTATGAATTTGATACTACTACTCCTACAGGGTTTATACAATTTACACCAAGCTTTTTTTAACTTGTTGCGAACACATTGAAGTTGTTTAATTGCAAAAGGATTTTGGATATCTCAAACGGTTTGGCCGTGGCGAGGCAACGAATTTATGGCGAGAAAAGGGAAACAGGAAATGTGTTATAACTTCTGCATACATTGATTGATGTTTATGAAACTTCAGGAGTGTGTTGGTTGTAGTAGTCTGATCACATGGATGTAACTATTGTGAGTCAAAGTTATAGCGCCACCAAATGGCAGCAAGAAGTGTATCACTTTTAAAATGCTTTGAGATCACCCTCTTATTTTTACCTGATTTGCTTCAAACTTCATCAGTGTAATGTCAATACACAGCAGATGTAGACCTATGACAGGATTTTTGATATTTGAAATATTGTTGCCATGGCAACAGGTCAAACTGTAATAATATTCTTGAGTGTTTTTGAGGCTCTTAACATGCTTCAAATTGCATGAAACTCGACACACACATCAATATTGTCAACCAGTAGACATGGACAAAGCCATAGAAATGGGCGTGGTGGAGGGGCTCAGTAGCGCCACCTTTTGACAAAAGTGGGGGTTAGTTTTTCCTACAGTCACCAAACTCGGTACACATATTATTCTCATCAAGCCGGACAATTTTCTAATTTACATTCATTAGCTCCGACCAACAGGAAGTCAGCTATTTTGGTTTGAATGTTAATTTTTTGAAAAAACAGGCTATGAATTTTATACTACTACTCCTACAGGGTTTATCCAATTTACACCAAGCTTTTTTTAACTTGTTGATAACACATTGAAGTTGTTTAATTGCAAACGGATTTTGGATATCTCAAACGGTTTGGCCGTGGCGAGGCAACGAATTTATGGCAAGAAAAGGGAAACAAAGTGTTATAACTTCTGCATACATTAATTGATTTTGATGAAACTTTGGCTTAGTCTTCGTTGTACAAGGCTGATCACATGGATTTGACTATTGTGATTCAAAGTCATAGCGCCACCAACTGGAAGCAGAAAATGTGTCACTTTCAGCATACATTGAGATCACCCTCTTATTTTTACCTGATTTGCTTCAAAATTCATCAGAATAATGTTAAAACTTGGCACATGTAATCCTTTGAAAATGGGCAGGGAGGAGGGGCTCTATAACGGCACCTTGTAGTGCAGTAAATGTGGAGTGAATTTGACATAGTCCTTTGATGTTTAACCGTTTTAAGTGCCTATTGCCCGCTGTGCACAGTTGCCCTGAAGCCACCGGGGTGGCGGTGCCACCGGGCTTGGGCCCGCCATCGCTGCTCGCAGCTATATTTATTATTTTTTTTTTTTTTTTTTTTTTTTCGTCTTCCGGGGCTTTTTGGGGGCCTTAACATGCTCAAAAACTCTTGAAAATTGGCACACACATTGGAATCCGCGGCCATTAGGACGCCGGAGAGGCTGGTACCCGGGCGTGGCAGGGGGGCTCGACAGCGCCCCCTTGAAAAAAGTCTGAAAATTTGGTCCATATATTAAACATGCTTGCACGTATTAGTATGAAACTCGGTACACATATAGACCTCATCGGGCCGAACAACTTTCGCGCTCTAAGTTAATCGCCACGCCAACAGGAAGTCAGCTATTAAGGGTTGTTTGAAAAACGCATGCTCTGGAATTTGATATACTCCTCCTAGACGATTAATCCGATCGCCACCAAACTCGGTCAGCATGAAGTCAAGACACTGATGATTAAAAATTGCCAGGGGATTTTTGATATCTCGAACGGTTTGGCCGTGGCGAGGCAACGAATTTATGGCGAGAAAAAGGAAACAGGAAATGTGTTATAACGTCTTAATACATATATTGATCTTTATGAAACTTCACGAGTGTGTTCGTTATAGGAGTCTGATCACATGGATGTGACTATTGTGAGTCAAAGTTATAGCGCCACCAACTGGCAGCAGGAAGTGTATCACTTTTTGAAATGTTTTGAGATCACCCTCTTATTTTTACCTGATTTGCTTCAAACTTCATCAGTGTAATGTCAATACACAGCAGATGTAGACCTATGACAGGATTTTTGATATTTGAAATATTGTTGCCATGGCAACAGGTCAAACTGTAATAATATTCTTGAGTGTTTTTGAGGCTCTTAACATGCTTCAAATTGCATGAAACTCGACACACACATCAATATTGTCAACCAGTAGACATGGACAAAGCCATAGAAATGGGCGTGGTGGAGGGGCTCAGTAGCGCCACCTTTTGACAAAAGTGGGGGGGTTAGTTTTTCCTACAGTCACCAAACTCGGTACACATATTATTCTCATCAAGCCGGACAATTTTCTAATTTACATTCATTAGCTCCGACCAACAGGAAGTCAGCTATTTTGGTTTGAATGTTAATTTTTTGAAAAAACAGGCTATGAATTTTATACTACTACTCCTACAGGGTTTATCCAATTTACACCAAGCTTTTTTTAACTTGTTGCGAACACATTGAAGTTGTTTAATTGCAAACGGATTTTGGATATCTCAAACGGTTTGGCCGTGGCGAGGCAACGAATTTATGGCGAGAAAAGGGAAACAGGAAATGTGTTATAACTTCTGCATACATTGATTGATGTTTATGAAACTTCAGGAGTGTGTTGGTTGTAGTAGTCTGATCACATGGATGTAACTATTGTGAGTCAAAGTTATAGCGCCCCCAAATGGCAGCAAGAAGTGTATCACTTTTAAAATGCTTTGAGATCACCCTCTTATTTTTACCTGATTTGCTTCAAACTTCATCAGTGTAATGTCAATACACAGCAGATGTAGACCTATGACAGGATTTTTGATATTTGAAATATTGTTGCCATGGCAACAGGTCAAACTGTAATAATATTCTTGAGTGTTTTTGAGGCTCTTAACATGCTTCAAATTGCATGAAACTCGACACACACATCAATATTGTCAACCAGTAGACATGGACAAAGCCATAGAAATGGGCGTGGTGGAGGGGCTCAGTAGCGCCACCTTTTGACAAAAGTGGGGGTTAGTTTTTCCTACAGTCACCAAACTCGGTACACATATTATTCTCATCAAGCCGGACAATTTTCTAATTTACATTCATTAGCTCCGACCAACAGGAAGTCAGCTATTTTGGTTTGAATGTTAATTTTTTGAAAAAACAGGCTATGAATTTTATACTACTACTCCTACAGGGTTTATCCAATTTACACCAAGCTTTTTTTAACTTGTTGCTAACACATTGAAGTTGTTTAATTGCAAACGGATTTTGGATATCTCAAACGGTTTGGCCGTGGCAAGGCAACGAATTTATGGCAAGAAAAGGGAAACAAAGTGTTATAACTTCTGCATACATTAATTGATTTTGATGAAACTTTGGCTTAGCCTTCGTTGTACAAGGCTGATCACATGGATTTGACTATTGTGATTCAAAGTCATAGCGCCACCAACTGGAAGCAGAAAATGTGTCACTTTCAGCATACATTGAGATCACCCTCTTATTTTTACCTGATTTGCTTCAAAATTCATCAGAATAATGTTAAAACTTGGCACATGTAATCCTTTGAAAATGGGAAGGGAGGAGGGGCTCTATAGCGGCACCTTGTAGTGCAGTAAATGTGGAGTGAATTTGACATAGTCCTTTGATGTTTAACCGTTTTAAGTGCCTATTGCCCGCTGTGCACAGTTGCCCTGAAGCCACCGGGGTGGCGGTGCCACCGGGCTTGGGCCCGCCATCGCTGCTCGCAGCTATATTTATTATTATTATTATTAGGGCCCGAGCACCGATGGTGTGAGGACCCTATTGGAATTGCTCCGTTTATTAGGGCCCAAGCGAAAATTCGCGCAGGGACCTCTTGTTCTTCTAAGGATTATTATTAGGGCCCAAGCGAAAATTCGCGCAGGGCCCTCTTGTTCTTCTAAGGATTATTTTTTATTTATTTATTTTTTTTTTTCGTCTTCCGGGGCTTTTTGGGGGCCTTAACATGCTCAAAAACTCTTGAAAATTGGCACACACATTGGAATCCGCGGCCATTAGGACGCCGGAGAGGCTGGTACCCGGGCGTGGCAGGGGGGCTCGACAGCGCCCCCTTGAAAAAAGTCTGAAAATTTGGTCCATATATTAAACATGCTTGCACGTATTAGTATGAAACTCGGTACACATATAGACCTCATCGGGCCGAACAACTTTCGCGCTCTAAGTTAATCGCCACGCCAACAGGAAGTCAGCTATTAAGGGTTGTTTGAAAAACGCATGCTCTGGAATTTGATATACTCCTCCTAGACGATTAATCCGATCGCCACCAAACTCGGTCAGCATGAAGTCAAGACACTGATGATTAAAAATTGCCAGGGGATTTTTGATATCTCGAACGGTTTGGCCGTGGCGAGGCAACGAATTTATGGCGAGAAAAAGGAAACAGGAAATGTGTTATAACGTCTTAATACATATATTGATCTTTATGAAACTTCACGAGTGTGTTCGTTATAGGAGTCTGATCACATGGATGTGACTATTGTGAGTCAAAGTTATAGCGCCACCAACTGGCAGCAGGAAGTGTATCACTTTTTGAAATGTTTTGAGATCACCCTCTTATTTTTACCTGATTTGCTTCAAACTTCATCAGTGTAATGTCAATACACAGCAGATGTAGACCTATGACAGGATTTTTGATATTTGAAATATTGTTGCCATGGCAACAGGTCAAACTGTAATAATATTCTTGAGTGTTTTTGAGGCTCTTAACATGCTTCAAATTGCATGAAACTCGACACACACATCAATATTGTCAACCAGTAGACATGGACAAAGCCATAGAAATGGGCGTGGTGGAGGGGCTCAGTAGCGCCACCTTTTGACAAAAGTGGGGGGGGTTAGTTTTTCCTACAGTCACCAAACTCGGTACACATATTATTCTCATCAAGCCGGACAATTTTCTAATTTACATTCATTAGCTCCGACCAACAGGAAGTCAGCTATTTTGGTTTGAATGTTAATTTTTTGAAAAAACAGGCTATGAATTTTATACTACTACTCCTACAGGGTTTATCCAATTTACACCAAGCTTTTTTTAACTTGTTGCGAACACATTGAAGTTGTTTAATTGCAAACGGATTTTGGATATCTCAAACGGTTTGGCCGTGGCGAGGCAACGAATTTATGGCGAGAAAAGGGAAACAGGAAATGTGTTATAACTTCTGCATACATTGATTGATGTTTATGAAACTTCAGGAGTGTGTTGGTTGTAGTAGTCTGATCACATGGATGTAACTATTGTGAGTCAAAGTTATAGCGCCCCCAAATGGCAGCAAGAAGTGTATCACTTTTAAAATGCTTTGAGATCACCCTCTTATTTTTACCTGATTTGCTTCAAACTTCATCAGTGTAATGTCAATACACAGCAGATGTAGACCTATGACAGGATTTTTGATATTTGAAATATTGTTGCCATGGCAACAGGTCAAACTGTAATAATATTCTTGAGTGTTTTTGAGGCTCTTAACATGCTTCAAATTGCATGAAACTCGACACACACATCAATATTGTCAACCAGTAGACATGGACAAAGCCATAGAAATGGGCGTGGTGGAGGGGCTCAGTAGCGCCACCTTTTGACAAAAGTGGGGGGTTAGTTTTTCCTACAGTCACCAAACTCGGTACACATATTATTCTCATCAAGCCGGACAATTTTCTAATTTACATTCATTAGCTCCGTCCAACAGGAAGTCAGCTATTTTGGTTTGAATGTTAATTTTTTGAAAAAACAGGCTATGAATTTTATACTACTACTCCTACAGGGTTTATCCAATTTACACCAAGCTTTTTTTAACTTGTTGCTAACACATTGAAGTTGTTTAATTGCAAACGGATTTTGGATATCTCAAACGGTTTGGCCGTGGCGAGGCAACGAATTTATGGCAAGAAAAGGGAAACAAAGTGTTATAACTTCTGCATACATTAATTGATTTTGATGAAACTTTGGCTTAGCCTTCGTTGTACAAGGCTGATCACATGGATTTGACTATTGTGATTCAAAGTCATAGCGCCACCAACTGGAAGCAGAAAATGTGTCACTTTCAGCATACATTGAGATCACCCTCTTATTTTTACCTGATTTGCTTCAAAATTCATCAGAATAATGTTAAAACTTGGCACATGTAATCCTTTGAAAATGGGAAGGGAGGAGGGGCTCTATAGCGGCACCTTGTAGTGCAGTAAATGTGGAGTGAATTTGACATAGTCCTTTGATGTTTAACCGTTTTAAGTGCCTATTGCCCGCTGTGCACAGTTGCCCTGAAGCCACCGGGGTGGCGGTGCCACCGGGCTTGGGCCCGCCATCGCTGCTCGCAGCTATATTTATTATTATTATTATTAGGGCCCGAGCACCGATGGTGTGAGGACCCTATTGGAATTGCTCCGTTTATTAGGGCCCAAGCGAAAATTCGCGCAGGGACCTCTTGTTCTTCTAAGGATTATTATTAGGGCCCAAGCGAAAATTCGCGCAGGGCCCTCTTGTTCTTCTAAGGATTATTTTTTATTTAATTTTTTTTTTTTTTCGTCTTCCGGGGCTTTTTGGGGGCCTTAACATGCTCAAAAACTCTTGAAAATTGGCACACACATTGGAATCCGCGGCCATTAGGACGCCGGAGAGGCTGGTACCCGGGCGTGGCAGGGGGGCTCGACAGCGCCCCCTTGAAAAAAGTCTGAAAATTTGGTCCATATATTAAACATGCTTGCACGTATTAGTATGAAACTCGGTACACATATAGACCTCATCGGGCCGAACAACTTTCGCGCTCTAAGTTAATCGCCACGCCAACAGGAAGTCAGCTATTAAGGGTTGTTTGAAAAACGCATGCTCTGGAATTTGATATACTCCTCCTAGACGATTAATCCGATCGCCACCAAACTCGGTCAGCATGAAGTCAAGACACTGATGATTAAAAATTGCCAGGGGATTTTTGATATCTCGAACGGTTTGGCCGTGGCGAGGCAACGAATTTATGGCGAGAAAAAGGAAACAGGAAATGTGTTATAACGTCTTAATACATATATTGATCTTTATGAAACTTCACGAGTGTGTTCGTTATAGGAGTCTGATCACATGGATGTGACTATTGTGAGTCAAAGTTATAGCGCCACCAACTGGCAGCAGGAAGTGTATCACTTTTTGAAATGTTTTGAGATCACCCTCTTATTTTTACCTGATTTGCTTCAAACTTCATCAGTGTAATGTCAATACACAGCAGATGTAGACCTATGACAGGATTTTTGATATTTGAAATATTGTTGCCATGGCAACAGGTCAAACTGTAATAATATTCTTGAGTGTTTTTGAGGCTCTTAACATGCTTCAAATTGCATGAAACTCGACACACACATCAATATTGTCAACCAGTAGACATGGACAAAGCCATAGAAATGGGCGTGGTGGAGGGGCTCAGTAGAGCCACCTTTTGACAAAAGTGGGGGGGTTAGTTTTTCCTAAGGTCACCAAACTCGGTACACATATTATTCTCATCAAGCCGGACAATTTTCTAATTTACATTCATTAGCTCCGACCAACAGGAAGTCAGCTATTTTGGTTTGAATGTTAATTTTTTGAAAAAACAGGCTATGAATTTTATACTACTACTCCTACAGGGTTTATTCAATTTACACCAAGCTTTTTTTAACTTGTTGCTAACTATGGGGTCAGATTCCCGCCAATTGTATTGCAGTCACGGATCAAAAAATAATAAACGTGAATCACAAATTTAAAAACACATGTAAAAATATATAGCACAAACTTAAAAAAATAATGCAAAATGATCGGAATGGCAAAGAACATGGTCACGGATCAAAATATAATAAGCGTAAATCGAAAAATCAAAAGCATATTTAAAAAAATAACAAGCATGAATCAAAACTTTAAACACATTAAAAATGATATTGCACAAATCTTAAACATGTGTTTATGCGTTCTTAAAAGTTGTTTTCCTTGCTTTTATTACTCTTTTCTTTCTGCTCTCTTTACATTTTCTGGTTATATTTTATTCTTTTGTGCGCTTGTGCAGTTTTTCTCTTTGCTCTTCTTTCTACGTTCTGCTCTTGCTTTTCCAAATGTTGCAATTCGAGTTTCATGTAAATTAGGCTGGGCTTAAGCGCCACCATTGGTCCACTAGTTCTAGATTGACAGCTCCTCCTCTAGCCAATCAATCGAAGGGAGGGAGATGACATCACTTCAATGCGACTCATGGCTACTGATGCTCACACTCATACAGGAGAAGATAACCATCACAGCTGGCAATTTCCGAGCTGGGGTAAACTCTTTCTGTTGCAGGACACTGTTATAATGTATATATATACATTATAACATATGTACATATGTACCTTCATACATATGTACCTGCAACTCGACCTGTCACTGGTATATAGGCTACTTCTACCTGGACAATCTTTTATTGTTAAATTTACCATCCTAACGACAACTTGTCACAGTTGTGCCTGTCTGACGATCTATCATTGTTATATTAATCTTTAATGCACATATCACTGGACTTGGCACCGTGAAACACAGCGTCCACCATGCAGCAGCCTCACAACATCACTCTTATGTGTGCCTGGCTCGTCTATACCTGTTATGTTACTGTTAGATATTTTTAGTATTCATACAATAATATTAATAATAATATGCTTGCTTGTTGTCTCTTTTATTCCTGTCTTTTGCACAAGAGAATATAACATATGAAACCTACCTTACTAGGCTAATATATTTGCTCGTGAATTACATTTAAAGTAAGATATGCCATGGCAATTGTTTAGATCAGTAGTTCCCAAACGGGTACGTGAGGTGACAGAGGGGGTAACGTTACGCGAACAAAATGCAGAATTTTGCCATTCATTTAATTCTTCTCTACATTAAAATAACATTAAAACTGATCATGTATTTTCTAACAGGTACAATATGCCATATGACATCCAATCAAAATACCATATCTTTTGCGGTCAAATCTGACAGAGTCCATTTCCACATGCAGCGCACATATGGGTGCATAGCCAGTATAGGTTGCGTGGGGAGTCTGCAGCCTGAGCAAAACGCGCAACATACTGCCATTCTGTACCTGCAGATTTAGCACTTACTAGCACGAAGAACAATAGCCTGGCACAAAAAGGGCTTAAATATCAATTTAAGATTCGAGCTCTTGATACAAAACATAGCCTACCTTTTGTGAGTTCTTGTTTTTAATGTTGATAATATTATATGAGCAAGAATGCAAATCCAAATATCCACACAACAGTTCAACAAACAAAGGGGTAATATTAAGTGTTATTCTTCACAGTATTGTCAGTATTTGCTCTATTTTGCAACGAAAACAACAGCATAATTACAACACAGCAGTGCTTCGAGAACGAATCTGCAACTTTGAATGAATTGTTCGTGAAAGTCATGATTCATTCATAAATATAGCCACTTGCTTCTTTGAATGAATGACTCGATGACTCAGGCATTAAGACAGTGACTTACCGCCATCTACTGGCGGTTTTAGTATTTAAAATAATCACTTTTCACGTTTTTAGCATTGCATATTTCTCTATTGAACATTTTTTAATTTAAAACATTATTATTGTTGTAAAGGTATTCATAAAGATCAAAAACTGCACTAGAAAGTCAATTTAGGGGGCAAATATTGTCCCTTAATGGAAAATTTACAATCTAAGTGGAAGAGAGGGGTTACGCAGAAGGATGGTAAGTGTCTCAGGGGGTACTCCACTCTGAAAAGTTTGGGAACCACTGGTTTAGATCATCGTATGTTGCTTGTAATAGTAAACTGTGCATATTTTGTCATGTATTGTTTTCCTGTAAACAGATTTATAGATTTTGTCTTCCATGTACAGTATGTCATTGACACGGGTGTTGGTTTATGAATTTGATCACATTTTAACACTGAGATTATAAAATTATAAAGTTAATCAATAGCTTTCACATCAGTGTTTTCCCCAATATTAGAGCAATTGCAAATGTTGATTGAGCTGTTGTATAAATCAATATAGCTATAAGTTAATTTTGAATGTGTTTTTGCACTATTTTAATGAAAGGAGTATCAAACAAAGTCACAGCAGAACAGCTTCGCTCGTCTCTGAGCAACACAGCAGTGTTTCATTAATGAATTCCTGATTTGAACGAGAAGTTTGAATGAACTTTTCGCCACCTACATATCTGTATCTGTAATTTTGTTTTTATTTAAAACATTAATCTTATAGTATTGTGCAATTATGTAGTTATGTAATTAAACACAATAAATGTGTGAATAAATCACTGCATATCAAATCCACCTGGTTTCTGTAACTATCTTCTCTGTAACACTATCGTAGTCAATGCAGAGATGATACATTCAGTCTTAGAATTAATTTACCTATGATCGTTTAACAACAATTAAGAAATATATTAGCTACAGTAGCCTTAGCATATTAGCACCATGAGCCAAGTAATATTTTAACACCAAATACCATATATTATGAACATAAAGATTAACAATCATAAGTAGACTGCACAATAAAAAGAGTATCTCAAAAAGAGGAATTATTTGTCCATAGTTCAGATAACTTTACAGATTGAAAGTCCTTGTAAAGTTTCAGATTAAACTGTTATCTTCTCCTGTATGAGTGTGAGCATCAGTAGCCATGAGTCGCATTGAAGTGATGTCATCTCCCTCCCTTCGATTGATTGGCTAGAGGAGGAGCTGTCAATCTAGAATTAGTGGACCAATGGTGGCGCTTAAGCCCAGCCTAATTTACATGAAACTCGAACTGCAACATTTGGAAAAGCAAGAGCAGAACGTAGAAAGAAGAGCAAAGAGAAAAACTGCACAAGCGCACAAAAGAGTAAAATATAAGCAGAAAATGTAAAGAGAGCAGAAAGAAAAGACTAATAAAAGCAAGGAAAACAACTTTTAAGAACGCATAAACACAACTTTAAGATTTGTGCAATATCATTTTTAATGTGTTTAAAGTTTTGATTCATGCTTGTTATGTTTTTTAAATGTGCTTTTAATTTTTCGATTTACGCTTATTATATTTTGATCCGTGACCATGTTCTTTGCCATTCCGATCATTTTGCATTATTTTTTTTAAGTTTGTGCTATATATTTTTACATGTGTTATACATGTGGTATTATTTTTTGATCCGTGACCGCAATACTATTGGCGGGAATCTGATCCCATAGCTAACACATTGAAGTTGTTTAATTGCAAACGGATTTTGGATATCTCAAACGGTTTGGCCGTGGCGAGGCAACGAATTTATGGCAAGAAAAGGGAAACAAAGTGTTATAACTTCTGCATACATTAATTGATTTTGATGAAACTTTGGCTTAGTCTTCGTTGTACAAGGCTGATCACATGGATTTGACTATTGTGATTCAAAGTCATAGCGCCACCAACTGGAAGCAGAAAATGTGTCACTTTCAGCATACATTGAGATCACCCTCTTATTTTTACCTGATTTGCTTCAAAATTCATCAGAATAATGTTAAAACTTGGCACATGTAATCCTTTGAAAATGGGCAGGGAAGAGGGGCTCTATAACGGCACCTTGTAGTGCAGTAAATGTGGAGTGAATTTGACATAGTCCTTTGATGTTTAACCGTTTTAAGTGCCTATTGCCCGCTGTGCACAGTTGCCCTGAAGCCACCGGGGTGGCGGTGCCACCGGGCTTGGGCCCGCCATCGCTGCTCGCAGCTATATTTCTTCTTCTTCTTCTTCTTCTTCTTCTTCTTCTTCTTCTTCTTCTCCAAAATGAATCGCATTTGAGAGGGCCTAAACGTGCTCGAAAACTCACAAAACTTTGCACACGCGTCAGAAGTGGTGAAAATTTACGTCTGTTATGGGTTTCAGAATTGGGCGTGGCAAAATGGCTCGATAGCGCCATCTAACGTACAGCCCCGCTCGCTACATTACACTAGGGCTTTGAAATTCGGTACACACATTTATCAGCCCAGTACCTACAAAAAATTCTCTTGGAGCGAAATCCGAAACCAAACAGGAAGTCAGATATTTTGAGTTAATTCACCGTTTTTTGCATTTTCCAGACGTCGTACTTTAACGAACTCCTCCTAGAGATTTAATCAGATCAATGTCATTTTTGGTCAGTCTAATCTAAAGGCCTTTGTGACATTAAATTGCGAAGATCTAGAGTTTTCACTGAAGGGCGTGTCCGTGTAACCCTGACAAAGTCTGATGTTTCGCCATGAAAGAGGAAGCTGCTGTAACTCAGGCATACAATGTCCGATCTGCCCCAAACTTCACATGTGTGATAAGAGTCCTGGCCTAAAGACATCTATATGACAATATTTAGTTAGTCATAGCGCCACCTGCTGGCAACAGGAAATGGCATGCTTCACAATGTAATTCACTACCAGAGTCACATTTCATTATGCCACGAAGTACCAAACATGCTAGAGACACGTTAAATCATGCAACACTTGGCTGAGTGCTAATTTATGCGATTAACGCCACGAAAGAAACAGGAAGTTGTTGTAACTCAGGCATACAATGTCCGATCTGCTTCAAACTTCATGTGTTCAATGATAGTCCTGGCCTGATGACATCAACATGGCAAAATTCAGTTACGGTAAAAGCGCCACCTGTTGGCCGCAGGAAGTGTGGCATTTCGAAATGACTTTGGCATAATTCTCCTGTATTCACTCACTTAAATGCATGACGCCCACTGTTCACTGTTTTCCTGAGGCCAACGGGTGGCGGTGAGCCCGGGTGCGAGGGCCCTCTCAACGCTGCTTGCAGCTTTAATTATTAGGGCCCAAGCGAAAATTCGCGCAGGGCCCTCTTGTTCTTCTAAGGATTATTAGGGCCCAAGCGAAAATTCGCGCAGGGCCCTCTTGTTCTTCTAAGGATTATTATTTTTTTTTATTTATTTTTTTTTTTTTTTCCGTCTTCCGGGGCTTTTTGGGGGCCTTAACATGCTCAAAAACTCTTGAAAATTGGCACACACATTGGAATCCGCGGCCATTAGGACGCCCCAGAGGCTGGTACCCGGGCGTGGCAGGGGGGCTCGACAGCGCCCCCTTGAAAAAAGTCTGAAAATTTGGTCCATATATTAAACATGCTTGCACGTATTAGTATGAAACTCGGTACACATATAGACCTCATCGGGCCGAACAACTTTCGCGCTCTAAGTTAATCGCCACGCCAACAGGAAGTCAGCTATTAAGGGTTGTTTGAAAAACGCATGCTCTGGAATTTGATATACTCCTCCTAGACGATTAATCCGATCGCCACCAAACTCGGTCAGCATGAAGTCAAGACACTGATGATTAAAAATTGCCAGGGGATTTTTGATATCTCGAACGGTTTGGCCGTGGCGAGGCAACGAATTTATGGCGAGAAAAAGGAAACAGGAAATGTGTTATAACGTCTTAATACATATATTGATCTTTATGAAACTTCACGAGTGTGTTCGTTATAGGAGTCTGATCACATGGATGTGACTATTGTGAGTCAAAGTTATAGCGCCACCAACTGGCAGCAGGAAGTGTATCACTTTTTGAAATGTTTTGAGATCACCCTCTTATTTTTACCTGATTTGCTTCAAACTTCATCAGTGTAATGTCAATACACAGCAGATGTAGACCTATGACAGGATTTTTGATATTTGAAATATTGTTGCCATGGCAACAGGTCAAACTGTAATAATATTCTTGAGTGTTTTTGAGGCTCTTAACATGCTTCAAATTGCATGAAACTCGACACACACATCAATATTGTCAACCAGTAGACATGGACAAAGCCATAGAAATGGGCGTGGTGGAGGGGCTCAGTAGCGCCACCTTTTGACAAAAGTGGGGGGGTTAGTTTTTCCTACAGTCACCAAACTCGGTACACATATTATTCTCATCAAGCCGGACAATTTTCTAATTTACATTCATTAGCTCCGACCAACAGGAAGTCAGCTATTTTGGTTTGAATGTAAATTTTTTGAAAAAACAGGCTATGAATTTGATACTACTACTCCTACAGGGTTTATACAATTTACACCAAGCTTTTTTTAACTTGTTGCGAACACATTGAAGTTGTTTAATTGCAAAAGGATTTTGGATATCTCAAACGGTTTGGCCGTGGCGAGGCAACGAATTTATGGCGAGAAAAGGGAAACAGGAAATGTGTTATAACTTCTGCATACATTGATTGATGTTTATGAAACTTCAGGAGTGTGTTGGTTGTAGTAGTCTGATCACATGGATGTAACTATTGTGAGTCAAAGTTATAGCGCCACCAAATGGCAGCAAGAAGTGTATCACTTTTAAAATGCTTTGAGATCACCCTCTTATTTTTACCTGATTTGCTTCAAACTTCATCAGTGTAATGTCAATACACAGCAGATGTAGACCTATGACAGGATTTTTGATATTTGAAATATTGTTGCCATGGCAACAGGTCAAACTGTAATAATATTCTTGAGTGTTTTTGAGGCTCTTAACATGCTTCAAATTGCATGAAACTCGACACACACATCAATATTGTCAACCAGTAGACATGGACAAAGCCATAGAAATGGGCGTGGTGGAGGGGCTCAGTAGCGCCACCTTTTGACAAAAGTGGGGGGTTAGTTTTTCCTACAGTCACCAAACTCGGTACACATATTATTCTCATCAAGCCGGACAATTTTCTAATTTACATTCATTAGCTCCGACCAACAGGAAGTCAGCTATTTTGGTTTGAATGTTAATTTTTTGAAAAAACAGGCTATGAATTTTATACTACTACTCCTACAGGGTTTATCCAATTTACACCAAGCTTTTTTTAACTTGTTGATAACACATTGAAGTTGTTTAATTGCAAACGGATTTTGGATATCTCAAACGGTTTGGCCGTGGCGAGGCAACGAATTTATGGCAAGAAAAGGGAAACAAAGTGTTATAACTTCTGCATACATTAATTGATTTTGATGAAACTTTGGCTTAGTCTTCGTTGTACAAGGCTGATCACATGGATTTGACTATTGTGATTCAAAGTCATAGCGCCACCAACTGGAAGCAGAAAATGTGTCACTTTCAGCATACATTGAGATCACCCTCTTATTTTTACCTGATTTGCTTCAAAATTCATCAGAATAATGTTAAAACTTGGCACATGTAATCCTTTGAAAATGGGCAGGGAGGAGGGGCTCTATAGCGGCACCTTGTAGTGCAGTAAATGTGGAGTGAATTTGACATAGTCCTTTGATGTTTAACCGTTTTAAGTGCCTATTGCCCGCTGTGCACAGTTGCCCTGAAGCCACCGGGGTGGCAGTGCCACCGGGCTTGGGCCCGCCATCGCTGCTCGCAGCTATATTTATTATTATTATTTTTTTTTTTTTTTTTTTTCGTCTTCCGGGGCTTTTTGGGGGCCTTAACATGCTCAAAAACTCTTGAAAATTGGCACACACATTGGAATCCGCGGCCATTAGGACGCCGGAGAGGCTGGTACCCGGGCGTGGCAGGGGGGCTCGACAGCGCCCCCTTGAAAAAAGTCTGAAAATTTGGTCCATATATTAAACATGCTTGCACGTATTAGTATGAAACTCGGTACACATATAGACCTCATCGGGCCGAACAACTTTCGCGCTCTAAGTTAATCGCCACGCCAACAGGAAGTCAGCTATTAAGGGTTGTTTGAAAAACGCATGCTCTGGAATTTGATATACTCCTCCTAGACGATTAATCCGATCGCCACCAAACTCGGTCAGCATGAAGTCAAGACACTGATGATTAAAAATTGCCAGGGGATTTTTGATATCTCGAACGGTTTGGCCGTGGCGAGGCAACGAATTTATGGCGAGAAAAAGGAAACAGGAAATGTGTTATAACGTCTGCATACATATATTGATCTTTATGAAACTTCACGAGTGTGTTGGTTGTAGTAGTCTGATCACATGGATGTGACTATTGTGAGTCAAAGTTATAGCGCCACCAACTGGCAGCAGGAAGTGTATCACTTTTTGAAATGCTTTGAGATCAACCTCTTATTTTTACCTGATTTGCTTCAAACTTCATCAGTGTAATGTCAATACACAGCAGATGTAGACCTATGACAGGATTTTTGATATTTGAAATATTGTTGCCATGGCAACAGGTCAAACTGTAATAATATTCTTGAGTGTTTTTGAGGCTCTTAACATGCTTCAAATTGCATGAAACTCGACACACACATCAATATTGTCAACCAGTAGACATGGACAAAGCCATAGAAATGGGCATGGTGGAGGGGCTCAGTAGCGCCACCTTTTGACAAAAGTGGGGGTTAGTTTTTCCTACAGTCACCAAACTCGGTACACATATTGATCTCATCAAGCCGGACAATTTTCTAATTTACATTCATTAGCTCCGACCAACAGGAAGTCGGCTATTTTTGTTTGAATGTTAATTTTTTGAAAAAACAGGCTATGAATTTTATACTACTACTCCTACAGGGTTTATCCAATTTACACCAAGCTTTTTTAACTTGTTGCTAACACATTGAAGTTGTTTAATTGCAAACGGATTTTGGATATCTCAAACGGTTTGGCCGTGGCGAGGCAACAAATTTATGGCGAGAAAAGGGAAACAGGAAATGTGTTATAACTTCTGCATACATTGATTGATGTTTATGAAACTTCACGAGTGTGTTGGTTGTAGTAGTCTGATCACATGGATGTAACTATTGTGAGTCAAAGTTATAGCACCACCAACTGGCAGCAAGAAGTGTATCACTTTTAAAATGCTTTGAGATCTCCCTCTTTTTTTCATCTGATTTGCTTCAGACTTTATCAGTGTAATGTCAATACATAGCAGATGTAGACCTGTGACAGGATTTTTGATATTTGAAATATTGTTGCCATGGCAACACATCAAACTTTAATAATATTCTTGAGTGATTTTGAGGCTCTTAACATCCTTCAAATTGCATGAAACTCGACACACACATCAATATTGTCAACCAGTAGACATGGACAAAGCCATAGAAATGGGCGTGGTGGAGGGGCTCAGTAGCGCCACCTTTTGACAAATGTGGGGGGATAGTTTTTCCTACAGACACCAAACTCAGTACACATATTGTTCTCATCAAGCCGGACAATTTTCTAATTTACATTCATTAGCTCCGACCAACAGGAAGTCGGCTATTTTTGTTTGAATGTTAATTTTTTGAAAAAACAGGCTATGAATTTGATACTACTACTCCTACAGGGTTTATCCAATTTACACCAAGCTTTTTTGAACTTGTTGCTAACACATTGAAGTTGTTTAATTGCTAACGGATTTTGGATATCTCAAACGGTTTGGCCGTGGCGAGGCAACGAATTTATGGCAAGAAAAGGAAACAAAGTGTTATAACTTCTGCATACATTAATTGATTTTGATGAAACTTCGGCTTAGTCTTCGTTGTACAAGGCTGATCACATGGATGTGACTATTGTGATTCAAAGTCATAGCGCCACCAACTGGAAGCAGAAAATGTGTCACTTTCAGCATACATTGAGATCACCCTCTTATTTTTACCTGATTTGCTTCAAAATTCATCAGAATAATGTTAAAACTTGGCACATGTAATCCTCTGAAAATGGGCAGGGAGGAGGGGCTATATAGCGGCACCTTGTAGTGCAGTAAATGTGGAGTGAATTTGACATAGTCCTTTGATGTTTAACCGTTTTAAATGCCTATTGCCCACTGTGCACAGTTGCCCTGAAGCCACCGGGGTGGCGGTGCCACCGGGCTTGGGCCCGCCATTGCTGCTTGCAGCTATATTTAGGGCCCAAGCGAAAATTCGCGCAGGGCCCTCTTGTTCTTCTAAGGATTATTATTTTTTTTTTATTTTTTATTTTTTTTTTTTCCGTCTTCCGGGGATTTTTGGGGGCCTTAACATGCTCAAAAACTCTTGAAAATTGGCACACACATTGGAATCCGCGGCCATTAGGACGCCGGAGAGGCTGGTACCCGGGCGTGGCAGGGGGGCTCGACAGCGCCCCCTTGAAAAAAGTCTGAAAATTTGGTCCATATATTAAACATGCTTGCACGTATTAGTATGAAACTCGGTACACATATAGACCTCATCGGGCCGAACAACTTTCGCGCTCTAAGTTAATCGCCACGCCAACAGGAAGTCAGCTATTAAGGGTTGTTTGAAAAACGCATGCTCTGGAATTTGATATACTCCTCCTAGACGATTAATCCGATCGCCACCAAACTCGGTCAGCATGAAGTCAAGACACTGATGATTAAAAATTGCCAAGGGATTTTTGATATCTCGAACGGTTTGGCCGTGGCGAGGCAACGAATTTATGGCGAGAAAAAGGAAACAGGAAATGTGTTATAACGTCTTAATACATATATTGATCTTTATGAAACTTCACGAGTGTGTTGGTTGTAGTAGTCTGATCACATGGATGTAACTATTGTGAGTCAAAGTTATAGCGCCACCAAATGGCAGCAAGAAGTGTATCACTTTTAAAATGCTTTGAGATCACCCTCTTATTTTTACCTGATTTGCTTCAAACTTCATCAGTGTAATGTCAATACACAGCAGATGTAGACCTATGACAGGATTTTTGATATTTGAAATATTGTTGCCATGGCAACAGGTCAAACTGTAATAATATTCTTGAGTGTTTTTGAGGCTCTTAACATGCTTCAAATTGCATGAAACTCGACACACACATCAATATTGTCAACCAGTAGACATGGACAAAGCCATAGAAATGGGCGTGGTGGAGGGGCTCAGTAGCGCCACCTTTTGACAAAAGTGGGGGTTAGTTTTTCCTACAGTCACCAAACTCGGTACACATATTATTCTCATCAAGCCGGACAATTTTCTAATTTACATTCATTAGCTCCGACCAACAGGAAGTCAGCTATTTTGGTTTGAATGTTAATTTTTTGAAAAAACAGGCTATGAATTTTATACTACTACTCCTACAGGGTTTATCCAATTTACACCAAGCTTTTTTTAACTTGTTGCGAACACATTGAAGTTGTTTAATTGCAAACGGATTTTGGATATCTCAAACGGTTTGGCCGTGGCGAGGCAACGAATTTATGGCGAGAAAAGGGAAACAGGAAATGTGTTATAACTTCTGCATACATTGATTGATGTTTATGAAACTTCAGGAGTGTGTTGGTTGTAGTAGTCTGATCACATGGATGTAACTATTGTGAGTCAAAGTTATAGCGCCACCAAATGGCAGCAAGAAGTGTATCACTTTTAAAATGCTTTGAGATCACCCTCTTATTTTTACCTGATTTGCTTCAAACTTCATCAGTGTAATGTCAATACACAGCAGATGTAGACCTATGACAGGATTTTTGATATTTGAAATATTGTTGCCATGGCAACAGGTCAAACTGTAATAATATTCTTGAGTGTTTTTGAGGCTCTTAACATGCTTCAAATTGCATGAAACTCGACACACACATCAATATTGTCAACCAGTAGACATGGACAAAGCCATAGAAATGGGCGTGGTGGAGCGGCTCAGTAGCGCCACCTTTTGACAAAAGTGGGGGTTAGTTTTTCCTACAGTCACCAAACTCGGTACACATATTATTCTCATCAAGCCGGACAATTTTCTAATTTACATTCATTAGCTCCGACCAACAGGAAGTCAGCTATTTTGGTTTGAATGTTAATTTTTTGAAAAAACAGGCTATGAATTTTATACTACTACTCCTACAGGGTTTATCCAATTTACACCAAGCTTTTTTTAACTTGTTGCGAACACATTGAAGTTGTTTAATTGCAAACGGATTTTGGATATCTCAAACGGTTTGGCCGTGGCGAGGCAACGAATTTATGGCGAGAAAAGGGAAACAGGAAATGTGTTATAACTTCTGCATACATTGATTGATGTTTATGAAACTTCAGGAGTGTGTTGGTTGTAGTAGTCTGATCACATGGATGTAACTATTGTGAGTCAAAGTTATAGCGCCACCAAATGGCAGCAAGAAGTGTATCACTTTTAAAATGCTTTGAGATCACCCTCTTATTTTTACCTGATTTGCTTCAAACTTCATCAGTGTAATGTCAATACACAGCAGATGTAGACCTATGACAGGATTTTTGATATTTGAAATATTGTTGCCATGGCAACAGGTCAAACTGTAATAATATTCTTGAGTGTTTTTGAGGCTCTTAACATGCTTCAAATTGCATGAAACTCGACACACACATCAATATTGTCAACCAGTAGACATGGACAAAGCCATAGAAATGGGCGTGGTGGAGGGGCTCAGTAGCGCCACCTTTTGTCTTTAGTGTGGTGTTAGTTTCTTCTACAGTCACCAAACTCGGTACACATATTATTCTCATCAAGCCGGACAATTTTCTAATTTACATTCATTAGCTCCGTCCAACAGGAAGTCAGCTATTTTGGTTTGAATGTTAATTTTTTGAAAAAACAGGCTATGAATTTTATACTACTACTCCTACAGGGTTTATCCAATTTACACCAAGCTTTTTTTAACTTGTTGCTAACACATTGAAGTTGTTTAATTGCAAACGGATTTTGGATATCTCAAACGGTTTGGCCGTGGCGAGGCAACGAATTTATGGCAAGAAAAGGGAAACAAAGTGTTATAACTTCTGCATACATTAATTGATTTTGATGAAACTTTGGCTTAGCCTTCGTTGTACAAGGCTGATCACATGGATTTGACTATTGTGATTCAAAGTCATAGCGCCACCAACTGGAAGCAGAAAATGTGTCACTTTCAGCATACATTGAGATCACCCTCTTATTTTTACCTGATTTGCTTCAAAATTCATCAGAATAATGTTAAAACTTGGCACATGTAATCCTTTGAAAATGGGAAGGGAGGAGGGGCTCTATAGCGGCACCTTGTAGTGCAGTAAATGTGGAGTGAATTTGACATAGTCCTTTGATGTTTAACCGTTTTAAGTGCCTATTGCCCGCTGTGCACAGTTGCCCTGAAGCCACCGGGGTGGCGGTGCCACCGGGCTTGGGCCCGCCATCGCTGCTCGCAGCTATATTTATTATTATTATTATTAGGGCCCGAGCACCGATGGTGTGAGGACCCTATTGGAATTGCTCCGTTTATTAGGGCCCAAGCGAAAATTCGCGCAGGGACCTCTTGTTCTTCTAAGGATTATTATTAGGGCCCAAGCGAAAATTCGCGCAGGGCCCTCTTGTTCTTCTAAGTATTATTTTTTATTTTTTTTTTATTTTTTTTCGTCTTCCGGGGCTTTTTGGGGGCCTTAACATGCTCAAAAACTCTTGAAAATTGGCACACACATTGGAATCCGCGGCCATTAGGACGCCGGAGAGGCTGGTACCCGGGCGTGGCAGGGGGGCTCGACAGCGCCCCCTTGAAAAAAGTCTGAAAATTTGGTCCATATATTAAACATGCTTGCACGTATTAGTATGAAACTCGGTACACATATAGACCTCATCGGGCCGAACAACTTTCGCGCTCTAAGTTAATCGCCACGCCAACAGGAAGTCAGCTATTAAGGGTTGTTTGAAAAACGCATGCTCTGGAATTTGATATACTCCTCCTAGACGATTAATCCGATCGCCACCAAACTCGGTCAGCATGAAGTCAAGACACTGATGATTAAAAATTGCCAGGGGATTTTTGATATCTCGAACGGTTTGGCCGTGGCGAGGCAACGAATTTATGGCGAGAAAAAGGAAACAGGAAATGTGTTATAACGTCTTAATACATATATTGATCTTTATGAAACTTCACGAGTGTGTTCGTTATAGGAGTCTGATCACATGGATGTGACTATTGTGAGTCAAAGTTATAGCGCCACCAACTGGCAGCAGGAAGTGTATCACTTTTTGAAATGTTTTGAGATCACCCTCTTATTTTTACCTGATTTGCTTCAAACTTCATCAGTGTAATGTCAATACACAGCAGATGTAGACCTATGACAGGATTTTTGATATTTGAAATATTGTTGCCATGGCAACAGGTCAAACTGTAATAATATTCTTGAGTGTTTTTGAGGCTCTTAACATGCTTCAAATTGCATGAAACTCGACACACACATCAATATTGTCAACCAGTAGACATGGACAAAGCCATAGAAATGGGCGTGGTGGAGGGGCTCAGTAGCGCCACCTTTTGACAAAAGTGGGGGGGTTAGTTTTTCCTAAGGTCACCAAACTCGGTACACATATTATTCTCATCAAGCCGGACAATTTTCTAATTTACATTCATTAGCTCCGACCAACAGGAAGTCAGCTATTTTGGTTTGAATGTTAATTTTTTGAAAAAACAGGCTATGAATTTTATACTACTACTCCTACAGGGTTTATTCAATTTACACCAAGCTTTTTTTAACTTGTTGCTAACTATGGGGTCAGATTCCCGCCAATTGTATTGCAGTCACGGATCAAAAAATAATAAACGTGAATCACAAATTTAAAAACACATGTAAAAATATATAGCACAAACTTAAAAAAATAATGCAAAATGATCGGAATGGCAAAGAACATGGTCACGGATCAAAATATAATAAGCGTAAATCGAAAAATCAAAAGCATATTTAAAAAAATAACAAGCATGAATCAAAACTTTAAACACATTAAAAATGATATTGCACAAATCTTAAACATGTGTTTATGCGTTCTTAAAAGTTGTTTTCCTTGCTTTTATTACTCTTTTCTTTCTGCTCTCTTTACATTTTCTGGTTATATTTTATTCTTTTGTGCGCTTGTGCAGTTTTTCTCTTTGCTCTTCTTTCTACGTTCTGCTCTTGCTTTTCCAAATGTTGCAATTCGAGTTTCATGTAAATTAGGCTGGGCTTAAGCGCCACCATTGGTCCACTAGTTCTAGATTGACAGCTCCTCCTCTAGCCAATCAATCGAAGGGAGGGAGATGACATCATTTCAATGCGACTCATGGCTACTGATGCTCACACTCATACAGGAGAAGATAACCATCACAGCTGGCAATTTCCGAGCTGGGGTAAACTCTTTCTGTTGCAGGACACTGTTATAATGTATATATATACATTATAACATATGTACATATGTACCTTCATACATATGTACCTGCAACTCGACCTGTCACTGGTATATAGGCTACTTCTACCTGGACAATCTTTTATTGTTAAATTTACCATCCTAACGACAACTTGTCACAGTTGTGCCTGTCTGACGATCTATCATTGTTATATTAATCTTTAATGCACATATCACTGGACTTGGCACCGTGAAACGCAGCGTCCACCATGCAGCAGCCTCACAACATCACTCTTATGTGTGCCTGGCTCGTCTATACCTGTTATGTTACTGTTAGATATTTTTAGTATTCATACAATAATATTAATAATAATATGCTTGCTTGTTGTCTCTTTTATTCCTGTCTTTTGCACAAGAGAATATAACATATGAAACCTACCTTACTAGGCTAATATATTTGCTCGTGAATTACATTTAAAGTAAGATATGCCATGGCAATTGTTTAGATCAGTAGTTCCCAAACGGGTACGTGAGGTGACAGAGGGGGTAACGTTACGCGAACAAAATGCAGAATTTTGCCATTCATTTAATTCTTCTCTACATTAAAATAACATTAAAACTGATCATGTATTTTCTAACAGGTACAATATGCCATATGACATCCAATCAAAATACCATATCTTTTGCGGTCAAATCTGACAGAGTCCATTTCCACATGCAGCGCACATATGGGTGCATAGCCAGTATAGGTTGCGTGGGGAGTCTGCAGCCTGAGCAAAACGCGCAACATACTGCCATTCTGTACCTGCAGATTTAGCACTTACTAGCACGAAGAACAATAGCCTGGCACAAAAAGGGCTTAAATATCAATTTAAGATTCGAGCTCTTGATACAAAACATAGCCTACCTTTTGTGAGTTCTTGTTTTTAATGTTGATAATATTATATGAGCAAGAATGCAAATCCAAATATCCACACAACAGTTCAACAAACAAAGGGGTAATATTAAGTGTTATTCTTCACAGTATTGTCAGTATTTGCTCTATTTTGCAACGAAAACAACAGCATAACTACAACACAGCAGTGCTTCGAGAACGAATCTGCAACTTTGAATGAATTGTTCGTGAAAGTCATGATTCATTCATAAATATAGCCACTTGCTTCTTTGAATGAATGACTCGATGACTCAGGCATTAAGACAGTGACTTACCGCCATCTACTGGCGGTTTTACTATTTAAAATAATCACTTTTCACGTTTTTAGCATTGCATATTTCTCTATTGAACATTTTTTAATTTAAAACATTATTATTGTTGTAAAGGTATTCATAAAGATCAAAAACTGCACTAGAAAGTCAATTTAGGGGGCAAATATTGTCCCTTAATGGAAAATTTACAATCTAAGTGGAAGAGAGGGGTTACGCAGAAGGATGGTAAGTGTCTCAGGGGGTACTCCACTCTGAAAAGTTTGGGAACCACTGGTTTAGATCATCGTATGTTGCTTGTAATAGTAAACTGTGCATATTTTGTCATGTATTGTTTTCCTGTAAACAGATTTATAGATTTTGTCTTCCATGTACAGTATGTCATTGACACGGGTGTTGGTTTATGAATTTGATCACATTTTAACACTGAGATTATAAAATTATAAAGTTAATCAATAGCCTTCACATCAGTGTTTTCCCCAATATTAGAGCAATTGCAAATGTTGATTGAGCTGTTGTATAAATCAATATAGCTATAAGTTAATTTTGAATGTGTTTTTGCACTATTTTAATGAAAGGAGTATCAAACAAAGTCACAGCAGAACAGCTTCGCTCGTCTCTGAGCAACACAGCAGTGTTTCATTAATGAATTCCTGATTTGAACGAGAAGTTTGAATGAACTTTTCGCCACCTACATATCTGTATCTGTAATTTTGTTTTTATTTAAAACATTAATCTTATAGTATTGTGCAATTATGTAGTTATGTAATTAAACACAATAAATGTGTGAATAAATCACTGCATATCAAATCCACCTGGTTTCTGTAACTATCTTCTCTGTAACACTATCGTAGTCAATGCAGAGATGATACATTCAGTCTTAGAATTAATTTACCTATGATCGTTTAAGAACAATTAAGAAATATATTAGCTACAGTAGCCTTAGCATATTAGCACCATGAGCCAAGTAATATTTTAACACCAAATACCATATATTATGAACATAAAGATTAACAATCATAAGTAGACTGCACAATAAAAAGAGTATCTCAAAAAGAGGAATTATTTGTCCATAGTTCAGATAACTTTACAGATTGAAAGTCCTTGTAAAGTTTCAGATTAAACTGTTATCTTCTCCTGTATGAGTGTGAGCATCAGTAGCCATGAGTCGCATTGAAGTGATGTCATCTCCCTCCCTTCGATTGATTGGCTAGAGGAGGAGCTGTCAATCTAGAATTAGTGGACCAATGGTGGCGCTTAAGCCCAGCCTAATTTACATGAAACTCGAACTGCAACATTTGGAAAAGCAAGAGCAGAACGTAGAAAGAAGAGCAAAGAGAAAAACTGCACAAGCGCACAAAAGAGTAAAATATAAGCAGAAAATGTAAAGAGAGCAGAAAGAAAAGACTAATAAAAGCAAGGAAAACAACTTTTAAGAACGCATAAACACAACTTTAAGATTTGTGCAATATCATTTTTAATGTGTTTAAAGTTTTGATTCATGCTTGTTATGTTTTTTAAATGTGCTTTTAATTTTTCGATTTACGCTTATTATATTTTGATCCGTGACCATGTTCTTTGCCATTCCGATCATTTTGCATTATTTTTTTTAAGTTTGTGCTATATATTTTTACATGTGTTATACATGTGGTATTATTTTTTGATCCGTGACCGCAATACTATTGGCGGGAATCTGATCCCATAGCTAACACATTGAAGTTGTTTAATTGCAAACGGATTTTGGATATCTCAAACGGTTTGGCCGTGGCGAGGCAACGAATTTATGGCAAGAAAAGGGAAACAAAGTGTTATAACTTCTGCATACATTAATTGATTTTGATGAAACTTTGGCTTAGTCTTCGTTGTACAAGGCTGATCACATGGATTTGACTATTGTGATTCAAAGTCATAGCGCCACCAACTGGAAGCAGAAAATGTGTCACTTTCAGCATACATTGAGATCACCCTCTTATTTTTACCTGATTTGCTTCAAAATTCATCAGAATAATGTTAAAACTTGGCACATGTAATCCTTTGAAAATGGGCAGGGAAGAGGGGCTCTATAACGGCACCTTGTAGTGCAGTAAATGTGGAGTGAATTTGACATAGTCCTTTGATGTTTAACCGTTTTAAGTGCCTATTGCCCGCTGTGCACAGTTGCCCTGAAGCCACCGGGGTGGCGGTGCCACCGGGCTTGGGCCCGCCATCGCTGCTCGCAGCTATATTTCTTCTTCTTCTTCTTCTTCTTCTTCTTCTTCTTCTTCTCCAAAATGAATCGCATTTGAGAGGGCCTAAACGTGCTCGAAAACTCACAAAACTTTGCACACGCGTCAGAAGTGGTGAAAATTTACGTCTGTTATGGGTTTCGGAATTGGGCGTGGCAAAATGGCTCGATAGCGCCATCTAACGTACAGCCCCGCTCGCTACATTACACTAGGGCTTTGAAATTCGGTACACACATTTATCAGCCCAGTACCTACAAAAAATTCTCTTGGAGCGAAATCCGAAACCAAACAGGAAGTCAGATATTTTGAGTTAATTCACCGTTTTTTGCATTTTCCAGACGTCGTACTTTAACGAACTCCTCCTAGAGATTTAATCAGATCAATGTCATTTTTGGTCAGTCTAATCTAAAGGCCTTTGTGACATTAAATTGCGAAGATCTAGAGTTTTCACTGAAGGGCGTGTCCGTGTAACCCTGACAAAGTCTGATGTTTCGCCATGAAAGAGGAAGCTGCTGTAACTCAGGCATACAATGTCCGATCTGCCCCAAACTTCACATGTGTGATAAGAGTCCTGGCCTAAAGACATCTATATGACAATATTTAGTTAGTCATAGCGCCACCTGCTGGCAACAGGAAATGGCATGCTTCACAATGTAATTCACTACCAGAGTCACATTTCATTATGCCACGAAGTACCAAACATGCTAGAGACACGTTAAATCATGCAACACTTGGCTGAGTGCTAATTTATGCGATTAACGCCACGAAAGAAACAGGAAGTTGTTGTAACTCAGGCATACAATGTCCGATCTGCTTCAAACTTCATGTGTTCAATGATAGTCCTGGCCTGATGACATCAACATGGCAAAATTCAGTTACGGTAAAAGCGCCACCTGTTGGCCGCAGGAAGTGTGGCATTTCGAAATGACTTTGGCATAATTCTCCTGTATTCACTCACTTAAATGCATGACGCCCACTGTTCACTGTTTTCCTGAGGCCAACGGGTGGCGGTGAGCCCGGGTGCGAGGGCCCTCTCAACGCTGCTTGCAGCTTTAATTAGGGCCCGAGCACCGATGGTGTGAGGACCCTATTGGAATTGCTCCGTTTATTATTATTATTATTATTATTATTAGGGCCCGAGCAACGATGGTGTGAGGACCCTATTGGAATTGCTCCGTTTATTATTATTATTATTATTATTATTATTATTAGGGCCCAAGCGAAAATTCGCGCAGGGCCCTCTTGTTCTTCTAAGGATTATTAGGGCCCAAGCGAAAATTCGCGCAGGGCCCTCTTGTTCTTCTAAGGATTATTATTATTATTATTATTTTTTTTTTTTTTTTTTTTACGTCTTCCGGGGCTTTTTGGGGGCCTTAACATGCTCAAAAACTCTTGAAAATTGGCACACACATTGGAATCCGCGGCCATTAGGATGCCGGAGAGGCTGGTACCCGGGCGTGGCAGGGGGGCTCGACAGCGCCCCCTTGAAAAAAGTCTGAAAATTTGGTCCATATATTAAACATGCTTGCACGTATTAGTATGAAACTCGGTACACATATAGACCTCATCGGGCCGAACAACTTTCGCGCTCTAAGTTAATCGCCACGCCAACAGGAAGTCAGCTATTAAGGGTTGTTTGAAAAACGCATGCTCTGGAATTTGATATACTCCTCCTAGACGATTAATCCGATCGCCACCAAACTCGGTCAGCATGAAGTCAAGACACTGATGATTAAAAATTGCCAGGGGATTTTTGATATCTCGAACGGTTTGGCCGTGGCGAGGCAACGAATTTATGGCGAGAAAAAGGAAACAGGAAATGTGTTATAACGTCTTAATACATATATTGATCTTTATGAAACTTCACGAGTGTGTTCGTTATAGGAGTCTGATCACATGGATGTGACTATTGTGAGTCAAAGTTATAGCGCCACCAACTGGCAGCAGGAAGTGTATCACTTTTTGAAATGTTTTGAGATCACCCTCTTATTTTTACCTGATTTGCTTCAAACTTCATCAGTGTAATGTCAATACACAGCAGATGTAGACCTATGACAGGATTTTTGATATTTGAAATATTGTTGCCATGGCAACAGGTCAAACTGTAATAATATTCTTGAGTGTTTTTGAGGCTCTTAACATGCTTCAAATTGCATGAAACTCGACACACACATCAATATTGTCAACCAGTAGACATGGACAAAGCCATAGAAATGGGCGTGGTGGAGGGGCTCAGTAGCGCCACCTTTTGACAAAAGTGGGGGGGTTAGTTTTTCCTACAGTCACCAAACTCGGTACACATATTATTCTCATCAAGCCGGACAATTTTCTAATTTACATTCATTAGCTCCGACCAACAGGAAGTCAGCTATTTTGGTTTGAATGTAAATTTTTTGAAAAAACAGGCTATGAATTTTATACTACTACTCCTACAGGGTTTATCCAATTTACACCAAGCTTTTTTTAACTTGTTGCGAACACATTGAAGTTGTTTAATTGCAAACGGATTTTGGATATCTCAAACGGTTTGGCCGTGGCGAGGCAACGAATTTATGGCGAGAAAAGGGAAACAGGAAATGTGTTATAACTTCTGCATACATTGATTGATGTTTATGAAACTTCAGGAGTGTGTTGGTTGTAGTAGTCTGATCACATGGATGTAACTATTGTGAGTCAAAGTTATAGCGCCACCAAATGGCAGCAAGAAGTGTATCACATTTAAAATGCTTTGAGATCACCCTCTTATTTTTACCTGATTTGCTTCAAACTTCATCAGTGTAATGTCAATACACAGCAGATGTAGACCTATGACAGGATTTTTGATATTTGAAATATTGTTGCCATGGCAACAGGTCAAACTGTAATAATATTCTTGAGTGTTTTTGAGGCTCTTAACATGCTTCAAATTGCATGAAACTCGACACACACATCAATATTGTCAACCAGTAGACATGGACAAAGCCATAGAAATGGGCGTGGTGGAGGGGCTCAGTAGCGCCACCTTTTGACAAAAGTGGGTTGTTAGTTTTTCCTACAGTCACCAAACTCGGTAAACATATTATTCTCATCAAGCCGGACAATTTTCTAATTTACATTCATTAGCTCCGACCAACAGGAAGTCAGCTATTTTGGTTTGAATGTTAATTTTTTGAAAAAACAGGCTATGAATTTTATACTACTACTCCTACAGGGTTTATCCAATTTACACCAAGCTTTTTTTAACTTGTTGCTAACACATTGAAGTTGTTTAATTGCAAACGGATTTTGGATATCTCAAACGGTTTGGCCGTGGCGAGGCAACGAATTTATGGCAAGAAAAGGGAAACAAAGTGTTATAACTTCTGCATACATTAATTGATTTTGATGAAACTTTGGCTTAGTCTTCGTTGTACAAGGCTGATCACATGGATTTGACTATTGTGATTCAAAGTCATAGCGCCACCAACTGGAAGCAGAAAATGTGTCACTTTCAGCATACATTGAGATCACCCTCTTATTTTTACCTGATTTGCTTCAAAATTCATCAGAATAATGTTAAAACTTGGCACATGTAATCCTTTGAAAATGGGCAGGGAGGAGGGGCTCTATAGCGGCACCTTGTAGTGCAGTAAATGTGGAGTGAATTTGACATAGTCCTTTGATGTTTAACCGTTTTAAGTGCCTATTGCCCGCTGTGCACAGTTGCCCTGAAGCCACCGGGGTGGCAGTGCCACCGGGCTTGGGCCCGCCATCGCTGCTCGCAGCTATATTTATTATTATTATTTTTTTTTTTTTTTTTTTTCGTCTTCCGGGGCTTTTTGGGGGCCTTAACATGCTCAAAAACTCTTGAAAATTGGCACACACATTGGAATCCGCGGCCATTAGGACGCCGGAGAGGCTGGTACCCGGGCGTGGCAGGGGGGCTCGACAGCGCCCCCTTGAAAAAAGTCTGAAAATTTGGTCCATATATTAAACATGCTTGCACGTATTAGTATGAAACTCGGTACACATATAGACCTCATCGGGCCGAACAACTTTCGCGCTCTAAGTTAATCGCCACGCCAACAGGAAGTCAGCTATTAAGGGTTGTTTGAAAAACGCATGCTCTGGAATTTGATATACTCCTCCTAGACGATTAATCCGATCGCCACCAAACTCGGTCAGCATGAAGTCAAGACACTGATGATTAAAAATTGCCAGGGGATTTTTGATATCTCGAACGGTTTGGCCGTGGCGAGGCAACGAATTTATGGCGAGAAAAAGGAAACAGGAAATGTGTTATAACGTCTGCATACATATATTGATCTTTATGAAACTTCACGAGTGTGTTGGTTGTAGTAGTCTGATCACATGGATGTGACTATTGTGAGTCAAAGTTATAGCGCCACCAACTGGCAGCAGGAAGTGTATCACTTTTTGAAATGCTTTGAGATCAACCTCTTATTTTTACCTGATTTGCTTCAAACTTCATCAGTGTAATGTCAATACACAGCAGATGTAGACCTATGACAGGATTTTTGATATTTGAAATATTGTTGCCATGGCAACAGGTCAAACTGTAATAATATTCTTGAGTGTTTTTGAGGCTCTTAACATGCTTCAAATTGCATGAAACTCGACACACACATCAATATTGTCAACCAGTAGACATGGACAAAGCCATAGAAATGGGCATGGTGGAGGGGCTCAGTAGCGCCACCTTTTGACAAAAGTGGGGGGGTTAGTTTTTCCTACAGTCACCAAACTCGGTACACATATTGATCTCATCAAGCCGGACAATTTTCTAATTTACATTCATTAGCTCCGACCAACAGGAAGTCGGCTATTTTTGTTTGAATGTTAATTTTTTGAAAAAACAGGCTATGAATTTTATACTACTACTCCTACAGGGTTTATCCAATTTACACCAAGCTTTTTTTAACTTGTTGCTAACACATTGAAGTTGTTTAATTGCAAACGGATTTTGGATATCTCAAACGGTTTGGCCGTGGCGAGGCAACAAATTTATGGCGAGAAAAGGGAAACAGGAAATGTGTTATAACTTCTGCATACATTGATTGATGTTTATGAAACTTCACGAGTGTGTTGGTTGTAGTAGTCTGATCACATGGATGTAACTATTGTGAGTCAAAGTTATAGCACCACCAACTGGCAGCAAGAAGTGTATCACTTTTAAAATGCTTTGAGATCTCCCTCTTTTTTTCATCTGATTTGCTTCAGACTTTATCAGTGTAATGTCAATACATAGCAGATGTAGACCTGTGACAGGATTTTTGATATTTGAAATATTGTTGCCATGGCAACACATCAAACTTTAATAATATTCTTGAGTGATTTTGAGGCTCTTAACATCCTTCAAATTGCATGAAACTCGACACACACATCAATATTGTCAACCAGTAGACATGGACAAAGCCATAGAAATGGGCGTGGTGGAGGGGCTCAGTAGCGCCACCTTTTGACAAATGTGGGGGGATAGTTTTTCCTACAGACACCAAACTCAGTACACATATTGTTCTCATCAAGCCGGACAATTTTCTAATTTACATTCATTAGCTCCGACCAACAGGAAGTCGGCTATTTTTGTTTGAATGTTAATTTTTTGAAAAAACAGGCTATGAATTTGATACTACTACTCCTACAGGGTTTATCCAATTTACACCAAGCTTTTTTGAACTTGTTGCTAACACATTGAAGTTGTTTAATTGCTAACGGATTTTGGATATCTCAAACGGTTTGGCCGTGGCGAGGCAACGAATTTATGGCAAGAAAAGGAAACAAAGTGTTATAACTTCTGCATACATTAATTGATTTTGATGAAACTTCGGCTTAGTCTTCGTTGTACAAGGCTGATCACATGGATGTGACTATTGTGATTCAAAGTCATAGCGCCACCAACTGGAAGCAGAAAATGTGTCACTTTCAGCATACATTGAGATCACCCTCTTATTTTTACCTGATTTGCTTCAAAATTCATCAGAATAATGTTAAAACTTGGCACATGTAATCCTCTGAAAATGGGCAGGGAGGAGGGGCTATATAGCGGCACCTTGTAGTGCAGTAAATGTGGAGTGAATTTGACATAGTCCTTTGATGTTTAACCGTTTTAAATGCCTATTGCCCACTGTGCACAGTTGCCCTGAAGCCACCGGGGTGGCGGTGCCACCGGGCTTGGGCCCGCCATTGCTGCTTGCAGCTATATTTAGGGCCCAAGCGAAAATTCGCGCAGGGCCCTCTTGTTCTTCTAAGGATTATTATTTTTTTTTTTATTTTTTATTTATTTTTTTTTTTCCGTCTTCCGGGGATTTTTGGGGGCCTTAACATGCTCAAAAACTCTTGAAAATTGGCACACACATTGGAATCCGCGGCCATTAGGACGCCGGAGAGGCTGGTACCCGGGCGTGGCAGGGGGGCTCGACAGCGCCCCCTTGAAAAAAGTCTGAAAATTTGGTCCATATATTAAACATGCTTGCACGTATTAGTATGAAACTCGGTACACATATAGACCTCATCGGGCCGAACAACTTTCGCGCTCTAAGTTAATCGCCACGCCAACAGGAAGTCAGCTATTAAGGGTTGTTTGAAAAACGCATGCTCTGGAATTTGATATACTCCTCCTAGACGATTAATCCGATCGCCACCAAACTCGGTCAGCATGAAGTCAAGACACTGATGATTAAAAATTGCCAAGGGATTTTTGATATCTCGAACGGTTTGGCCGTGGCGAGGCAACGAATTTATGGCGAGAAAAAGGAAACAGGAAATGTGTTATAACGTCTTAATACATATATTGATCTTTATGAAACTTCACGAGTGTGTTCGTTATAGGAGTCTGATCACATGGATGTGACTATTGTGAGTCAAAGTTATAGCGCCACCAACTGGCAGCAGGAAGTGTATCACTTTTTGAAATGTTTTGAGATCACCCTCTTATTTTTACCTGATTTGCTTCAAACTTCATCAGTGTAATGTCAATACACAGCAGATGTAGACCTATGACAGGATTTTTGATATTTGAAATATTGTTGCCATGGCAACAGGTCAAACTGTAATAATATTCTTGAGTGTTTTTGAGGCTCTTAACATGCTTCAAATTGCATGAAACTCGACACACACATCAATATTGTCAACCAGTAGACATGGACAAAGCCATAGAAATGGGCGTGGTGGAGGGGCTCAGTAGCGCCACCTTTTGACAAAAGTGGGGGTTAGTTTTTCCTACAGTCACCAAACTCGGTACACATATTATTCTCATCAAGCCGGACAATTTTCTAATTTACATTCATTAGCTCCGACCAACAGGAAGTCAGCTATTTTGGTTTGAATGTTAATTTTTTGAAAAAACAGGCTATGAATTTTATACTACTACTCCTACAGGGTTTATCCAATTTACACCAAGCTTTTTTTAACTTGTTGCGAACACATTGAAGTTGTTTAATTGCAAACGGATTTTGGATATCTCAAACGGTTTGGCCGTGGCGAGGCAACGAATTTATGGCGAGAAAAGGGAAACAGGAAATGTGTTATAACTTCTGCATACATTGATTGATGTTTATGAAACTTCACGAGTGTGTTCGTTATAGGAGTCTGATCACATGGATGTGACTATTGTGAGTCAAAGTTATAGTGCCACCAACTGGCAGCAGGAAGTGTATCACTTTTTGAAATGTTTTGAGATCACCCTCTTATTTTTACCTGATTTGCTTCAAACTTCATCAGTGTAATGTCAATACACAGCAGATGTAGACCTATGACAGGATTTTTGATATTTGAAATATTGTTGCCATGGCAACAGGTCAAACTGTAATAATATTCTTGAGTGTTTTTGAGGCTCTTAACATGCTTCAAATTGCATGAAACTCGACACACACATCAATATTGTCAACCAGTAGACATGGACAAAGCCATAGAAATGGGCGTGGTGGAGGGGCTCAGTAGCGCCACCTTTTGACAAAAGTGGGGGGGTTAGTTTTTCCTACAGTCACCAAACTCGGTACACATATTGTTCTCATCAAGCCGGACAATTTTCTAATTTACATTCATTAGCTCCGACCAACAGGAAGTCAGCTATTTTGGTTTGAATGTTAATTTTTTGAAAAAACAGGCTATGAATTTTATACTACTACTCCTACAGGGTTTATCCAATTTACAACAAGCTTTTTTAACTTGTTGCGAACACATTGAAGTTGTTTAATTGCAAACGGATTTTGGATATCTCAAACGGTTTGGCCGTGGCGAGGCAACGAATTTATGGCGAGAAAAGGGAAACAGGAAATGTGTTATAACTTCTGCATACATTGATTGATGTTTATGAAACTTCAGGAGTGTGTTGGTTGTAGTAGTCTGATCACATGGATGTAACTATTGTGAGTCAAAGTTATAGCGCCACCAAATGGCAGCAAGAAGTGTATCACTTTTAAAATGCTTTGAGATCACCCTCTTATTTTTACCTGATTTGCTTCAAACTTCATCAGTGTAATGTCAATACACAGCAGATGTAGACCTATGACAGGATTTTTGATATTTGAAATATTGTTGCCATGGCAACAGGTCAAACTGTAATAATATTCTTGAGTGTTTTTGAGGCTCTTAACATGCTTCAAATTGCATGAAACTCGACACACACATCAATATTGTCAACCAGTAGACATGGACAAAGCCATAGAAATGGGCGTGGTGGAGGGGCTCAGTAGCGCCACCTTTTGACAAAAGTGGGGGGTTAGTTTTTCCTACAGTCACCAAACTCGGTACACATATTATTCTCATCAAGCCGGACAATTTTCTAATTTACATTCATTAGCTCCGACCAACAGGAAGTCAGCTATTTTGGTTTGAATGTTAATTTTTTGAAAAAACAGGCTATGAATTTTATACTACTACTCCTACAGGGTTTATCCAATTTACACCAAGCTTTTTTTAACTTGTTGCGAACACATTGAAGTTGTTTAATTGCAAACGGATTTTGGATATCTCAAACGGTTTGGCCGTGGCGAGGCAACGAATTTATGGCGAGAAAAGGGAAACAGGAAATGTGTTATAACTTCTGCATACATTGATTGATGTTTATGAAACTTCAGGAGTGTGTTGGTTGTAGTAGTCTGATCACATGGATGTAACTATTGTGAGTCAAAGTTATAGCGCCACCAAATGGCAGCAAGAAGTGTATCACTTTTAAAATGCTTTGAGATCACCCTCTTATTTTTACCTGATTTGCTTCAAACTTCATCAGTGTAATGTCAATACACAGCAGATGTAGACCTATGACAGGATTTTTGATATTTGAAATATTGTTGCCATGGCAACAGGTCAAACTGTAATAATATTCTTGAGTGTTTTTGAGGCTCTTAACATGCTTCAAATTGCATGAAACTCGACACACACATCAATATTGTCAACCAGTAGACATGGACAAAGCCATAGAAATGGGCGTGGTGGAGCGGCTCAGTAGCGCCACCTTTTGACAAAAGTGGGGGGGTTAGTTTTTCCTACAGTCACCAAACTCGGTACACATATTATTCTCATCAAGCCGGACAATTTTCTAATTTACATTCATTAGCTCCGACCAACAGGAAGTCAGCTATTTTGGTTTGAATGTTAATTTTTTGAAAAAACAGGCTATGAATTTTATACTACTACTCCTACAGGGTTTATCCAATTTACACCAAGCTTTTTTTAACTTGTTGCGAACACATTGAAGTTGTTTAATTGCAAACGGATTTTGGATATCTCAAACGGTTTGGCCGTGGCGAGGCAACGAATTTATGGCGAGAAAAGGGAAACAGGAAATGTGTTATAACTTCTGCATACATTGATTGATGTTTATGAAACTTCAGGAGTGTGTTGGTTGTAGTAGTCTGATCACATGGATGTAACTATTGTGAGTCAAAGTTATAGCGCCACCAAATGGCAATAAGAAGTGTATCACTTTTAAAATGCTTTGAGATCACCCTCTTATTTTTACCTGATTTGCTTCAAACTTCATCAGTGTAATGTCAATACACAGCAGATGTAGACCTATGACAGGATTTTTGATATTTGAAATATTGTTGCCATGGCAACAGGTCAAACTGTAATAATATTCTTGAGTGTTTTTGAGGCTCTTAACATGCTTCAAATTGCATGAAACTCGACACACACATCAATATTGTCAACCAGTAGACATGGACAAAGCCATAGAAATGGGCGTGGTGGAGGGGCTCAGTAGCGCCACCTTTTGACAAAAGTGGGGGGGTTAGTTTTTCCTACAGTCACCAAACTCGGTACACATATTATTCTCATCAAGCCGGACAATTTTCTAATTTACATTCATTAGCTCCGACCAACAGGAAGTCAGCTATTTTGGTTTGAATGTTAATTTTTTGAAAAAACAGGCTATGAATTTTATACTACTACTCCTACAGGGTTTATCCAATTTACACCAAGCTTTTTTAACTTGTTGCTAACACATTGAAGTTGTTTAATTGCAAACGGATTTTGGATATCTCAAACGGTTTGGCCGTGGCGAGGCAACGAATTTATGGCAAGAAAAGGGAAACAAAGTGTTATAACTTCTGCATACATTAATTGATTTTGATGAAACTTTGGCTTAGTCTTCGTTGTACAAGGCTGATCACATGGATTTGACTATTGTGATTCAAAGTCATAGCGCCACCAACTGGAAGCAGAAAATGTGTCACTTTCAGCATACATTGAGATCACCCTCTTATTTTAACCTGATTTGCTTCAAAATTCATCAGAATAATGTTAAAACTTGGCACATGTAATCCTTTGAAAATGGGCAAGGAGGAGGGGCTCTATAACGGCACCTTGTAGTGCAGTAAATGTGGAGTGAATTTGACATAGTCCTTTGATGTTTAACCATTTTAAGTGCCTATTGCCCGCTGTGCACAGTTGCCCTGAAGCCACCGGGGTGGCGGTGCCACCGGGCTTGGGCCCGCCATCGCTGCTCGCAGCTATATTTATTATTATTATTATTATTCTCCAAAATGAATCGCATTTGAGAGGGCCTAAACGTGCTCGAAAACTCACGAAACTTTGCACACGCTTTAGAAGTGGTGAAAATTTACGTCTGTTATGGGTTTCGGAATTGGGCGTGGCAAAATGGCTCGATAGCGCCATCTAACGTACAGCCCCGCTCGCTACATAACACTAGGGGTTTGAAATTCGGTACACACATTTATCAGCCCAGTACCTACAAAAAATTCTCTTGAAGCGAAATCCGAAACCAAACAGGAAGTCAGATATTTTTAATCAATTCACAGTTTTTTGCATTTTCCAGACGTTGTACTTTAACGAACTCCTCCTAGAGATTTAATCAGATCAATGTCATTTTTGGTCAGTCTAATCTAAAGGCCTTTGTGACGTTAAATTGCGAAGATCTAGAGTTTTCACTGAAGGGCGTGTCCGTGGCGGCCTGACAAAGTTTGATGTCTTCGCCATGAAAAAGGAAGTTGTTGTAACTCAGACAAACAATGTCGGATCTGCCCCAAACTTCACATGCTTTATTAGAGTCCTAACCTGAAGACATCTTCATAACAATATTCAGTTACAGTCATAGCGCCACCTGCAGGCAACAGGAAATGACATGTTTTATACTGTGATTAACTCCTCATAGAGATTTAACCAGATCAACATCAAATGTTATCAGTCTAATCTCAAGACCTTAGCGATGATAAATTTCAAAGATCTTGAGTTTTCGCTGAAGGGCGTGTCTGTGGCGGCCTGACAAAGTCTGATGTTTTGCCATGAAAGAGGAAGCTGCTGTAACTCAGGCATACAATGTCCGATCTGCCCCAAACTTCACATGTGTGATAAGAGTCCTGGCCTAAAGACATCTATATGACAATATTTAGTTAGTCATAGCGCCACCTGCTGGCAACAGGAAATGGCATGCTTCAGGATGTAATTCACTACCAGAGTCACATTTCATTATGCCACGAAGTACCAAACATGCTAGAGACACGTTAAATCATGCAACACTTGGCTGAGTGCTAATTTATGCGATTAACGCCACGAAAGAAACAGGAAGTTGTTGTAACTCAGGCATACAATGTCCGATCTGCTTCATACTTCACGTGTTCAATGATAGTCCTGGCCTGAAGACATCAACATGGCAAAATTCAGTTAAGGTGAAAGCGCCACCTGTTGGCCGCAGGAAGTGTGGCATTTCGAAATGACTTTGGCATAATTCTCCTGTATTCACTCACTTAAATGCATGACGCCCACTGTTCACTGTTTTCCTGAGGCCAACGGGTGGCGGTGAGCCCGGGTGCGAGGGCCCTCTCAACGCTGCTTGCAGCTTTAATTAGGGCCCAAGCGAAAATTCGCGCAGGGCCCTCTTGTTCTTCTAAGGATTATTATTATTTATTTATTTATTTATTTTTTTTTCCGTCTTCCGGGGCTTTTTGGGGGCCTTAACATGCTCAAAAACTCTTGAAAATTGGCACACACATTGGAATCCGCGGCCATTAGGACGCCGGAGAGGCTGGTACCCGGGCGTGGCAGGGGGGCTCGACAGCGCCCCCTTGAAAAAAGTCTGAAAATTTGGTCCATATATTAAACACGCTTGCACGTATTAGTATGAAACTCGGTACACATATAGACCTCATCGGGCCGAACAACTTTCGCGCTCTAAGTTAATCGCCACGCCAACAGGAAGTCAGCTATTAAGGGTTGTTTGAAAAACGCATGCTCTGGAATTTGATATACTCCTCCTAGACGATTAATCCGATCGCCACCAAACTCGGTCAGCATGAAGTCAAGACACTGATGATTAAAAATTGCCAGGGGATTTTTGATATCTCGAACGGTTTGGCCGTGGCGAGGCAACGAATTTATGGCGAGAAAAAGGAAACAGGAAATGTGTTATAACGTCTTAATACATATATTGATCTTTATGAAACTTCACGACTGTGTTCGTTATAGGAGTCTGATCACATGGATGTGACTATTGTGAGTCAAAGTTATAGCGCCACCAACTGGCAGCAGGAAGTGTATCACTTTTTGAAATGTTTTGAGATCACCCTCTTATTTTTACCTGATTTGCTTCAAACTTCATCAGTGTAATGTCAATACACAGCAGATGTAGACCTATGACAGGATTTTTGATATTTGAAATATTGTTGCCATGGCAACAGGTCAAACTGTAATAATATTCTTGAGTGTTTTTGAGGCTCTTAACATGCTTCAAATTGCATGAAACTCGACACACACATCAATATTGTCAACCAGTAGACATGGACAAAGCCATAGAAATGGGCGTGGTGGAGGGGCTCAGTAGCGCCACCTTTTGACAAAAGTGGGGGGGTTAGTTTTTCCTACAGTCACCAAACTCGGTACACATATTATTCTCATCAAGCCGGACAATTTTCTAATTTACATTCATTAGCTCCGACCAACAGGAAGTCAGCTATTTTGGTTTGAATGTTAATTTTTTGAAAAAACAGGCTATGAATTTTATACTACTACTCCTACAGGGTTTATCCAATTTACACCAAGCTTTTTTTAACTTGTTGCGAACACATTGAAGTTGTTTAATTGCAAACGGATTTTGGATATCTCAAACGGTTTGGCCGTGGCGAGGCAACAAATTTATGGCGAGAAAAGGGAAACAGGAAATGTGTTATAACTTCTGCATACATTGATTGATGTTTATGAAACTTCAGGAGTGTGTTGGTTGTAGTAGTCTGATCACATGGATGTAACTATTGTGAGTCAAAGTTATAGCGCCACCAAATGGCAGCAAGAAGTGTATCACTTTTAAAATGCTTTGAGATCACCCTCTTATTTTTACCTGATTTGCTTCAAACTTCATCAGTGTAATGTCAATACACAGCAGATGTAGACCTATGACAGGATTTTTGATATTTGAAATATTGTTGCCATGGCAACAGGTCAAACTGTAATAATATTCTTGAGTGTTTTTGAGGCTCTTAACATGCTTCAAATTGCATGAAACTCGACACACACATCAATATTGTCAACCAGTAGACATGGACAAAGCCATAGAAATGGGCGTGGTGGAGCGGCTCAGTAGCGCCACCTTTTGACAAAAGTGGGGGGGTTAGTTTTTCCTACAGTCACCAAACTCGGTACACATATTATTCTCATCAAGCCGGACAATTTTCTAATTTACATTCATTAGCTCCGACCAACAGGAAGTCAGCTATTTTGGTTTGAATGTTAATTTTTTGAAAAAACAGGCTATGAATTTTATACTACTACTCCTACAGGGTTTATCCAATTTACACCAAGCTTTTTTTAACTTGTTGCTAACACATTGAAGTTGTTTAATTGCAAACAGATTTTGGATATCTCAAACGGTTTGGCCGTGGCGAGGCAACGAATTTATGGCAAGAAAAGGGCAACAAAGTGTTATAACTTCTACATACATTAATTGATTTTGATGAAACTTTGGCTTAGTCTTCGTTGTACAAGGTTGATCACATGGATTTGACTATTGTGATTCAAAGTCATAGCGCCACCAACTGGAAGCAGAAAATGTGTCACTTTCAGCATACATTGAGATCACCCTCTTATTTTTACCTGATTTGCTTCAAAATTCATCAGAATAATGTTAAAACTTGGCACATGTAATCCTTTGAAAATGGGCAGGGAGGAGGGGCTCTATAACGGCACCTTGTAGTGCAGTAAATGTGGAGTGAATTTGACATAGTCTTTTGATGTTTAACCGTTTTAAGTGCCTATTGCCCGCTGTGCACAGTTGCCCTGAAGCCACCGGGGTGGCGGTGCCACCGGGCTTGGGCCCGCCATCGCTGCTCGCAGCTATATTTATTATTTATTTATTTTTATTTTTTTTTCCGTCTTCCGGGGATTTTTGGGGGCCTTAACATGCTCAAAAACTCTTGAAAATTGGCACACACATTGGAATCCGCGGCCATTAGGACGCCGGAGAGGCTGGTACCCGGGCGTGGCAGGGGGGCTCGACAGCGCCCCCTTGAAAAAAAGTCTGAAAATTTGGTCCATATATTAAACATGCTTGCACGTATTAGTATGAAACTCGGTACACATATAGACCTCATCGGGCCGAACAACTTTCGCGCTCTAAGTTAATCGCCACGCCAACAGGAAGTCAGCTATTAAGGGTTGTTTGAAAAACGCATGCTCTGGAATTTGATATACTCCTCCTAGACGATTAATCCGATCGCCACCAAACTCGGTCAGCATGAAGTCAAGACACTGATGATTAAAAATTGCCATGGGATTTTTGATATCTCGAACGGTTTGGCCGTGGCGAGGCAACGAATTTATGGCGAGAAAAAGGAAACAGGAAATATGTTATAACGTCTTAATACATATATTGATCTTTATGAAACTTCACGAGTGTGTTCGTTATAGGAGTCTGATCACATGGATGTGACTATTGTGAGTCAAAGTTATAGCGCCACCAACTGGCAGCAGGAAGTGTATCACTTTTTGAAATGTTTTGAGATCACCCTCTTATTTTTACCTGATTTGCTTCAAACTTCATCAGTGTAATGTCAATACACAGCAGATGTAGACCTATGACAGCATTTTTGATATTTGAAATATTGTTGCCATGGCAACAGGTCAAACTGTAATAATATTCTTGAGTGTTTTTGAGGCTCTTAACATGCTTCAAATTGCATGAAACTCGACACACACATCAATATTGTCAACCAGTAGACATGGACAAAGCCATAGAAATGGGCGTGGTGGAGGGGCTCAGTAGCGCCACCTTTTGACAAAAGTGGGGGTTAGTTTTTCCTACAGTCACCAAACTCGGTACACATATTATTCTCATCAAGCCGGACAATTTTCTAATTTACATTCATTAGCTCCGACCAACAGGAAGTCAGCTATTTTGGTTTGAATGTTAATTTTTTGAAAAAACAGGCTATGAATTTTATACTACTACTCCTACAGGGTTTATCCAATTTACACCAAGCTTTTTTAACTTGTTGCGAACACATTGAAGTTGTTTAATTGCAAACGGATTTTGGATATCTCAAACGGTTTGGCCGTGGCGAGGCAACGAATTTATGGCGAGAAAAGGGAAACAGGAAATGTGTTATAACTTCTGCATACATTGATTGATGTTTATGAAACTTCAGGAGTGTGTTGGTTGTAGTAGTCTGATCACATGGATGTAACTATTGTGAGTCAAAGTTATAGCGCCACCAAATGGCAGCAAGAAGTGTATCACTTTTAAAATGCTTTGAGATCACCCTCTTATTTTTACCTGATTTGCTTCAAACTTCATCAGTGTAATGTCAATACACAGCAGATGTAGACCTATGACAGGATTTTTGATATTTGAAATATTGTTGCCATGGCAACAGGTCAAACTGTAATAATATTCTTGAGTGTTTTTGAGGCTCTTAACATGCTTCAAATTGCATGAAACTCGACACACACATCAATATTGTCAACCAGTAGACATGGACAAAGCCATAGAAATGGGCGTGGTGGAGGGGCTCAGTAGCGCCACCTTTTGACAAAAGTGGGGGTTAGTTTTTCCTACAGTCACCAAACTCGGTACACATATTATTCTCATCAAGCCGGACAATTTTCTAATTTACATTCATTAGCTCCGACCAACAGGAAGTCAGCTATTTTGGTTTGAATGTTAATTTTTTGAAAAAACAGGCTATGAATTTTATACTACTACTCCTACAGGGTTTATCCAATTTACACCAAGCTTTTTTTAACTTGTTGCTAACACATTGAAGTTGTTTAATTGCAAACGGATTTTGGATATCTCAAACGGTTTGGCCGTGGCGAGGCAACGAATTTATGGCAAGAAAAGGGAAACAAAGTGTTATAACTTCTGCATACATTAATTGATTTTGATGAAACTTTGGCTTAGTCTTCGTTGTACAAGGCTGATCACATGGATTTGACTATTGTGATTCAAAGTCATAGCGCCACCAACTGGAAGCAGAAAATGTGTCACTTTCAGCATACATTGAGATCACCCTCTTATTTTTACCTGATTTGCTTCAAAATTCATCAGAATAATGTTAAAACTTGGCACATGTAATCCTTTGAAAATGGGCAGGGAGGAGGGGCTCTATAACGGCACCTTGTAGTGCAGTAAATGTGGAGTGAATTTGACATAGTCCTTTGATGTTTAACCGTTTTAAGTGCCTATTGCCCGCTGTGCACAGTTGCCCTGAAGCCACCGGGGTGGCGGTGCCACCGGGCTTGGGCCCGCCATCGCTGCTCGCAGCTATATTTATTTATTTTTTTTTATTTTTTATTTTTTTTATTTTTTTTCCGTCTTCCGGGGCTTTTTGGGGGCCTTAACATGCTCAAAAACTCTTGAAAATTGGCACACACATTGGAATCCGCGGCCATTAGGACGCCCCAGAGGTTGGTACCCGGGCGTGGCAGGGGGGCTCGACAGCGCCCCCTTGAAAAAAGTCTGAAAATTTGGTCCATATATTAAACACGCTTGCACGTATTAGTATGAAACTCAGTACACATATAGACCTCATCGGGCCGAACAACTTTCGTGCTCTAAGTTAAACACCACGCCAACAGGAAGTCAGCTATTAAGGGTTGTTTGAAAAACGCATGCTCTGGAATTTGATATACTCCTCCTAGACGATTAATCCGATCGCCACCAAACTCGGTCAGCATGAAGTCAAGACACTGATGATTAAAAATTGCCAGGGGATTTTTGATATCACGAACGGTTTGGCCGTGGCGAGGCAACGAATTTATGGCGAGAAAAAGGAAACAGGAAATGTGTTATAACGTCTTAATACATATATTGATCTTTATGAAACTTCACGAGTGTGTTCGTTATAGGAGTCTGATCACATAGATGTGACTATTGTGAGTCAAAGTTATAGCGCCACCAACTGGCAGCAGGAAGTGTATCACTTTTTGAAATGTTTTGAGATCACCCTCTTATTTTTACCTGATTTGCTTCAAACTTCATCAGTGTAATGTCAATACACAGCAGATGTAGACCTATGACAGGATTTTTGATATTTGAAATATTGTTGCCATGGCAACAGGTCAAACTGTAATAATATTCTTGAGTGTTTTTGAGGCTCTTAACATGCTTCAAATTGCATGAAACTCGACACACACATCAATATTGTCAACCAGTAGACATGGACAAAGCCATAGAAATGGGCGTGGTGGAGGGGCTCAGTAGCGCCACCTTTTGACAAAAGTGGGGGTTAGTTTTTCCTACAGTCACCAAACTCGGTACACATATTATTCTCATCAAGCCGGACAATTTTCTAATTTACATTCATTAGCTCCGACCAACAGGAAGTCAGCTATTTTGGTTTGAATGTTAATTTTTTGAAAAAACAGGCTATGAATTTTATACTACTACTCCTACAGGGTTTATCCAATTTACACCAAGCTTTTTTTAACTTGTTGCGAACACATTGAAGTTGTTTAATTGCAAACGGATTTTGGATATCTCAAACGGTTTGGCCGTGGCGAGGCAACAAATTTATGGCGAGAAAAGGGAAACAGGAAATGTGTTATAACTTCTGCATACATTGATTGATGTTTATGAAACTTCAGGAGTGTGTTGGTTGTAGTAGTCTGATCACATGGATGTAACTATTGTGAGTCAAAGTTATAGCGCCACCAAATGGCAGCAAGAAGTGTATCACTTTTAAAATGCTTTGAGATCACCCTCTTATTTTTACCTGATTTGCTTCAAACTTCATCAGTGTAATGTCAATACACAGCAGATGTAGACCTATGACAGGATTTTTGATATTTGAAATATTGTTGCCATGGCAACAGGTCAAACTGTAATAATATTCTTGAGTGTTTTTGAGGCTCTTAACATGCTTCAAATTGCATGAAACTCGACACACACATCAATATTGTCAACCAGTAGACATGGACAAAGCCATAGAAATGGGCGTGGTGGAGCGGCTCAGTAGCGCCACCTTTTGACAAAAGTGGGGGTTAGTTTTTCCTACAGTCACCAAACTCGGTACACATATTATTCTCATCAAGCCGGACAATTTTCTAATTTACATTCATTAGCTCCGACCAACAGGAAGTCAGCTATTTTGGTTTGAATGTTAATTTTTTGAAAAAACAGGCTATGAATTTTATACTACTACTCCTACAGGGTTTATCCAATTTACACCAAGCTTTTTTTAACTTGTTGCTAACACATTGAAGTTGTTTAATTGCAAACGGATTTTGGATATCTCAAACGGTTTGGCCGTGGCGAGGCAACGAATTTATGGCAAGAAAAGGGCAACAAAGTGTTATAACTTCTGCATACATTAATTGATTTTGATGAAACTTTGGCTTAGTCTTCGTTGTACAAGGTTGATCACATGGATTTGACTATTGTGATTCAAAGTCATAGCGCCACCAACTGGAAGCAGAAAATGTGTCACTTTCAGCATACATTGAGATCACCCTCTTATTTTTACCTGATTTGCTTCAAAATTCATCAGAATAATGTTAAAACTTGGCACATGTAATCCTTTGAAAATGGGCAGGGAGGAGGGGCTCTATAACGGCACCTTGTAGTGCAGTAAATGTGGAGTGAATTTGACATAGTCTTTTGATGTTTAACCGTTTTAAGTGCCTATTGCCCGCTGTGCACAGTTGCCCTGAAGCCACCGGGGTGGCGGTGCCACCGGGCTTGGGCCCGCCATCGCTGCTCGCAGCTATATTTATTATTTATTTATTTTTATTTTTTTTTCCGTCTTCCGGGGATTTTTGGGGGCCTTAACATGCTCAAAAACTCTTGAAAATTGGCACACACATTGGAATCCGCGGCCATTAGGACGCCGGAGAGGCTGGTACCCGGGCGTGGCAGGGGGGCTCGACAGCGCCCCCTTGAAAAAAGTCTGAAAATTTGGTCCATATATTAAACATGCTTGCACGTATTAGTATGAAACTCGGTACACATATAGACCTCATTGGGCCGAACAACTTTCGCGCTCTAAGTTAATCGCCACGCCAACAGGAAGTCAGCTATTAAGGGTTGTTTGAAAAACGCATGCTCTGGAATTTGATATACTCCTCCTAGACGATTAATCCGATCGCCACCAAACTCGGTCAGCATGAAGTCAAGACACTGATGATTAAAAATTGCCATGGGATTTTTGATATCTCGAACGGTTTGGCCGTGGCGAGGCAACGAATTTATGGCGAGAAAAAGGAAACAGGAAATATGTTATAACGTCTTAATACATATATTGATCTTTATGAAACTTCACGAGTGTGTTCGTTATAGGAGTCTGATCACATGGATGTGACTATTGTGAGTCAAAGTTATAGCGCCACCAACTGGCAGCAGGAAGTGTATCACTTTTTGAAATGTTTTGAGATCACCCTCTTATTTTTACCTGATTTGCTTCAAACTTCATCAGTGTAATGTCAATACACAGCAGATGTAGACCTATGACAGCATTTTTGATATTTGAAATATTGTTGCCATGGCAACAGGTCAAACTGTAATAATATTCTTGAGTGTTTTTGAGGCTCTTAACATGCTTCAAATTGCATGAAACTCGACACACACATCAATATTGTCAACCAGTAGACATGGACAAAGCCATAGAAATGGGCGTGGTGGAGGGGCTCAGTAGCGCCACCTTTTGACAAAAGTGGGGGTTAGTTTTTCCTACAGTCACCAAACTCGGTACACATATTATTCTCATCAAGCCGGACAATTTTCTAATTTACATTCATTAGCTCCGACCAACAGGAAGTCAGCTATTTTGGTTTGAATGTTAATTTTTTGAAAAAACAGGCTATGAATTTTATACTACTACTCCTACAGGGTTTATCCAATTTACACCAAGCTTTTTTAACTTGTTGCGAACACATTGAAGTTGTTTAATTGCAAACGGATTTTGGATATCTCAAACGGTTTGGCCGTGGCGAGGCAACGAATTTATGGCGAGAAAAGGGAAACAGGAAATGTGTTATAACTTCTGCATACATTGATTGATGTTTATGAAACTTCAGGAGTGTGTTGGTTGTAGTAGTCTGATCACATGGATGTAACTATTGTGAGTCAAAGTTATAGCGCCACCAAATGGCAGCAAGAAGTGTATCACTTTTAAAATGCTTTGAGATCACCCTCTTATTTTTACCTGATTTGCTTCAAACTTCATCAGTGTAATGTCAATACACAGCAGATGTAGACCTATGACAGGATTTTTGATATTTGAAATATTGTTGCCATGGCAACAGGTCAAACTGTAATAATATTCTTGAGTGTTTTTGAGGCTCTTAACATGCTTCAAATTGCATGAAACTCGACACACACATCAATATTGTCAACCAGTAGACATGGACAAAGCCATAGAAATGGGCGTGGTGGAGGGGCTCAGTAGCGCCACCTTTTGACAAAAGTGGGGGTTAGTTTTTCCTACAGTCACCAAACTCGGTACACATATTATTCTCATCAAGCCGGACAATTTTCTAATTTACATTCATTAGCTCCGACCAACAGGAAGTCAGCTATTTTGGTTTGAATGTTAATTTTTTGAAAAAACAGGCTATGAATTTTATACTACTACTCCTACAGGGTTTATCCAATTTACACCAAGCTTTTTTTAACTTGTTGCTAACACATTGAAGTTGTTTAATTGCAAACGGATTTTGGATATCTCAAACGGTTTGGCCGTGGCGAGGCAACGAATTTATGGCAAGAAAAGGGAAACAAAGTGTTATAACTTCTGCATACATTAATTGATTTTGATGAAACTTTGGCTTAGTCTTCGTTGTACAAGGCTGATCACATGGATTTGACTATTGTGATTCAAAGTCATAGCGCCACCAACTGGAAGCAGAAAATGTGTCACTTTCAGCATACATTGAGATCACCCTCTTATTTTTACCTGATTTGCTTCAAAATTCATCAGAATAATGTTAAAACTTGGCACATGTAATCCTTTGAAAATGGGCAGGGAGGAGGGGCTCTATAACGGCACCTTGTAGTGCAGTAAATGTGGAGTGAATTTGACATAGTCCTTTGATGTTTAACCGTTTTAAGTGCCTATTGCCCGCTGTGCACAGTTGCCCTGAAGCCACCGGGGTGGCGGTGCCACCGGGCTTGGGCCCGCCATCGCTGCTCGCAGCTATATTTATTTATTTTTTTTTATTTTTTATTTTTTTTATTTTTTTTCCGTCTTCCGGGGGTTTTTGGGGGCCTTAACATGCTCAAAAACTCTTGAAAATTGGCACACACATTGGAATCCGCGGCCATTAGGACGCCCCAGAGGTTGGTACCCGGGCGTGGCAGGGGGGCTCGACAGCGCCCCCTTGAAAAAAGTCTGAAAATTTGGTCCATATATTAAACACGCTTGCACGTATTAGTATGAAACTCAGTACACATAAAGACCTCATCGGGCCGAACAACTTTCGTGCTCTAAGTTAAACACCACGCCAACAGGAAGTCAGCTATTAAGGGTTGTTTGAAAAACGCATGCTCTGGAATTTGATATACTCCTCCTAGACGATTAATCCGATCGCCACCAAACTCGGTCAGCATGAAGTCAAGACACTGATGATTAAAAATTGCCAGGGGATTTTTGATATCACGAACGGTTTGGCCGTGGCGAGGCAACGAATTTATGGCGAGAAAAAGGAAACAGGAAATGTGTTATAACGTCTTAATACATATATTGATCTTTATGAAACTTCACGAGTGTGTTCGTTATAGGAGTCTGATCACATAGATGTGACTATTGTGAGTCAAAGTTATAGCGCCACCAACTGGCAGCAGGAAGTGTATCACTTTTTGAAATGTTTTGAGATCACCCTCTTATTTTTACCTGATTTGCTTCAAACTTCATCAGTGTAATGTCAATACACAGCAGATATAGACCTATGACAGGATTTTTGATATTTGAAATATTGTTGCCATGGCAACAGGTCAAACTGTAATAATATTCTTGAGTGGTTTTGAGGCTCTTAACATGCTTCAAATTGCATGAAACTCGACACACACATCAATATTGTCATCCAGTAGACATGGACAAAGCCATAGAAATGGGCGTGGTGGAGGGGCTCAGTAGCGCCACCTTTTGACAAAAGTGGGGGGGTTAGTTTTTCCTACAGTCACCAAACTCGGTACACATATTGTTCTCTTCAAGCCGGACAATTTTCTTATTTACATTCATTAGCTCCGACCAACAGGAAGTCAGCTATTTTGGTTTGAATGTTAATTTTTTGAAAAAAACAGGCTATGAATTTTATACTACTACTCCTACAGGGTTTATCCAATTTACACCAAGCTTTTTTTAACTTGTTGCGAACACATTGAAGTTGTTTAATTGCAAACGGATTTTGGATATCTCAAACGGTTTGGCCGTGGCGAGGCAACGAATTTATGGCGAGAAAAGGGAAACAGGAAATGTGTTATAACTTCTGCATACATTGATTGATGTTTATGAAACTTCAGGAGTGTGTTGGTTGTAGTAGTCTGATCACATGGATGTAACTATTGTGAGTCAAAGTTATAGCGCCACCAAATGGCAGCAAGAAGTGTATCACTTTTAAAATGCTTTGAGATCACCCTCTTATTTTTACCTGATTTGCTTCAAACTTCATCAGTGTAATGTCAATACACAGCAGATGTAGACCTATGACAGGATTTTTGATATTTGAAATATCGTTGCCATAGCGACAGGTCAAACTGTAATAATATTCTTGAGTGTTTTTGAGGCTCTTAACATGCTTCAATTTGCATGAAACTCGACACACACATCAATATTGTCAACCAGTAGACATGGACAAAGCCATAGAAATGGGCGTGGTGGAGGGGCTCAGTAGCGCCACCTTTTGACAAAAGTGGGGGGGTTAGTTTTTCTTACAGTCACCAAACTCGGTACACATATTATTCTCATCAAGCCGGACAATTTTCTAATTTACATTCATTAGCTCCGACCAACAGGAAGTCGGCTATTTTTGTTTGAATGTTAATTTTTTGAAAAAACAGGCTATGCATTTTATACTACTACTCCTACAGGGTTTATCCAATTTACACCAAGCTTTTTTTAACTTGTTGCTAACACATTGAAGTTGTTTAATTGCAAACGGATTTTGGATATCTCAAACGGTTTGGCCGTGGCGAGGCAACGAATTTATGGCAAGAAAAGGGAAACAAAGTGTTATAACTTCTGCATACATTAATTGATTTTGATGAAACTTTGGCTTAGTCTTCGTTTTACAAGGCTGATCACATGGATTTGACTATTGTGATTCAAAGTCATAGCGCCACCAACTGGAAGCAGAAAATGTGTCACTTTCAGCATACATTGAGATCACCCTCTTATTTTTACCTGATTTGCTTCAAAATTCATCAGAATAATGTTAAAACTTGGCACATGTAATCCTTTGAAAATGGGCAGGGAGGAGGGGCTCTATAGCGGCACCTTGTAGTGCAGTAAATGTGGAGTGAATTTGACATAGTCCTTTGATGTTTAACCATTTTAAGTGCCTATTGCCCGCTGTGCACAGTTGCCCTGAAGCCACCGGGGTGGCGGTGCCACCGGGCTTGGGCCCGCCATCGCTGCTCGCAGCTATATTTATTATTATTATTATTATTCTCCAAAATGAATCGCATTTGAGAGGGCCTAAACGTGCTCGAAAACTCACGAAACTTTGCACACGCTTTAGAAGTGGTGAAAATTTACGTCTGTTATGGGTTTCGGAATTGGGCGTGGCAAAATGGCTCGATAGCGCCATCTAACGTACAGCCCCGCTCGCTACATAACACTAGGGGTTTGAAATTCGGTACACACATTTATCAGCCCAGTACCTACAAAAAATTCTCTTGAAGCGAAATCCGAAACCAAACAGGAAGTCAGATATTTTTAATCAATTCACAGTTTTTTGCATTTTCCAGACGTTGTACTTTAACGAACTCCTCCTAGAGATTTAATCAGATCAATGTCATTTTTGGTCAGTCTAATCTAAAGGCCTTTGTGACGTTAAATTGCGAAGATCTAGAGTTTTCACTGAAGGGCGTGTCCGTGGCGGCCTGACAAAGTTTGATGTCTTCGCCATGAAAAAGGAAGTTGTTGTAACTCAGACAAACAATGTCGGATCTGCCCCAAACTTCACATGCTTTATTAGAGTCCTAACCTGAAGACATCTTCATAACAATATTCAGTTACAGTCATAGCGCCACCTGCAGGCAACAGGAAATGACATGTTTTATACTGTGATTAACTCCTCATAGAGATTTAACCAGATCAACATCAAATGTTATCAGTCTAATCTCAAGACCTTAGCGATGATAAATTTCAAAGATCTTGAGTTTTCGCTGAAGGGCGTGTCTGTGGCGGCCTGACAAAGTCTGATGTTTTGCCATGAAAGAGGAAGCTGCTGTAACTCAGGCATACAATGTCCGATCTGCCCCAAACTTCACATGTGTGATAAGAGTCCTGGCCTAAAGACATCTATATGACAATATTTAGTTAGTCATAGCGCCACCTGCTGGCAACAGGAAATGGCATGCTTCAGGATGTAATTCACTACCAGAGTCACATTTCATTATGCCACGAAGTACCAAACATGCTAGAGACACGTTAAATCATGCAACACTTGGCTGAGTGCTAATTTATGCGATTAACGCCACGAAAGAAACAGGAAGTTGTTGTAACTCAGGCATACAATGTCCGATCTGCTTCATACTTCACGTGTTCAATGATAGTCCTGGCCTGAAGACATCAACATGGCAAAATTCAGTTAAGGTGAAAGCGCCACCTGTTGGCCGCAGGAAGTGTGGCATTTCGAAATGACTTTGGCATAATTCTCCTGTATTCACTCACTTAAATGCATGACGCCCACTGTTCACTGTTTTCCTGAGGCCAACGGGTGGCGGTGAGCCCGGGTGCGAGGGCCCTCTCAACGCTGCTTGCAGCTTTAATTAGGGCCCAAGCGAAAATTCGCGCAGGGCCCTCTTGTTCTTCTAAGGATTATTATTATTTATTTATTTTTTTTTTTTTTTTTCCGTCTTCCGGGGCTTTTTGGGGGCCTTAACATGCTCAAAAACTCTTGAAAATTGGCACACACATTGGAATCCGCGGCCATTAGGACGCCGGAGAGGCTGGTACCCGGGCGTGGCAGGGGGGCTCGACAGCGCCCCCTTGAAAAAAGTCTGAAAATTTGGTCCATATATTAAACAAGCTTGCACGTATTAGTATGAAACTCGGTACACATATAGACCTCATCGGGCCGAACAACTTTCGCGCTCTAAGTTAATCGCCACGCCAACAGGAAGTCAGCTATTAAGGGTTGTTTGAAAAACGCATGCTCTGGAATTTGATATACTCCTCCTAGACGATTAATCCGATCGCCACCAAACTCGGTCAGCATGAAGTCAAGACACTGATGATTAAAAATTGCCAGGGGATTTTTGATATCTCGAACGGTTTGGCCGTGGCGAGGCAACGAATTTATGGCGAGAAAAAGGAAACAGGAAATGTGTTATAACGTCTTAATACATATATTGATCTTTATGAAACTTCACGACTGTGTTCGTTATAGGAGTCTGATCACATGGATGTGACTATTGTGAGTCAAAGTTATAGCGCCACCAACTGGCAGCAGGAAGTGTATCACTTTTTGAAATGTTTTGAGATCACCCTCTTATTTTTACCTGATTTGCTTCAAACTTCATCAGTGTAATGTCAATACACAGCAGATGTAGACCTATGACAGGATTTTTGATATTTGAAATATTGTTGCCATGGCAACAGGTCAAACTGTAATAATATTCTTGAGTGTTTTTGAGGCTCTTAACATGCTTCAAATTGCATGAAACTCGACACACACATCAATATTGTCAACCAGTAGACATGGACAAAGCCATAGAAATGGGCGTGGTGGAGGGGCTCGGTAGCGCCACCTTTTGACAAAAGTGGGGGGTTAGTTTTTCCTACAGTCACCAAACTCGGTACACATATTATTCTCATCAAGCCGGACAATTTTCTAATTTACATTCATTAGCTCCGACCAACAGGAAGTCAGCTATTTTGGTTTGAATGTTAATTTTTTGAAAAAACAGGCTATGAATTTTATACTACTACTCCTACAGGGTTTATCCAATTTACACCAAGCTTTTTTAACTTGTTGCGAACACATTGAAGTTGTTTAATTGCAAACGGATTTTGGATATCTCAAACGGTTTGGCCGTGGCGAGGCAACAAATTTATGGCGAGAAAAGGGAAACAGGAAATGTGTTATAACTTCTGCATACATTGATTGATGTTTATGAAACTTCAGGAGTGTGTTGGTTGTAGTAGTCTGATCACATGGATGTAACTATTGTGAGTCAAAGTTATAGCGCCACCAAATGGCAGCAAGAAGTGTATCACTTTTAAAATGCTTTGAGATCACCCTCTTATTTTTACCTGATTTGCTTCAAACTTCATCAGTGTAATGTCAATACACAGCAGATGTAGACCTATGACAGGATTTTTGATATTTGAAATATTGTTGCCATGGCAACAGGTCAAACTGTAATAATATTCTTGAGTGTTTTTGAGGCTCTTAACATGCTTCAAATTGCATGAAACTCGACACACACATCAATATTGTCAACCAGTAGACATGGACAAAGCCATAGAAATGGGCGTGGTGGAGCGGCTCAGTAGCGCCACCTTTTGACAAAAGTGGGGGTTAGTTTTTCCTACAGTCACCAAACTCGGTACACATATTATTCTCATCAAGCCGGACAATTTTCTAATTTACATTCATTAGCTCCGACCAACAGGAAGTCAGCTATTTTGGTTTGAATGTTAATTTTTTGAAAAAACAGGCTATGAATTTTATACTACTACTCCTACAGGGTTTATCCAATTTACACCAAGCTTTTTTAACTTGTTGCTAACACATTGAAGTTGTTTAATTGCAAACGGATTTTGGATATCTCAAACGGTTTGGCCGTGGCGAGGCAACGAATTTATGGCAAGAAAAGGGCAACAAAGTGTTATAACTTCTGCATACATTAATTGATTTTGATGAAACTTTGGCTTAGTCTTCGTTGTACAAGGTTGATCACATGGATTTGACTATTGTGATTCAAAGTCATAGCGCCACCAACTGGAAGCAGAAAATGTGTCACTTTCAGCATACATTGAGATCACCCTCTTATTTTTACCTGATTTGCTTCAAAATTCATCAGAATAATGTTAAAACTTGGCACATGTAATCCTTTGAAAATGGGCAGGGAGGAGGGGCTCTATAACGGCACCTTGTAGTGCAGTAAATGTGGAGTGAATTTGACATAGTCTTTTGATGTTTAACCGTTTTAAGTGCCTATTGCCCGCTGTGCACAGTTGCCCTGAAGCCACCGGGGTGGCGGTGCCACCGGGCTTGGGCCCGCCATCGCTGCTCGCAGCTATATTTATTATTTATTTATTTTTATTTTTTTTTCCGTCTTCCGGGGATTTTTGGGGGCCTTAACATGCTCAAAAACTCTTGAAAATTGGCACACACATTGGAATCCGCGGCCATTAGGACGCCGGAGAGGCTGGTACCCGGGCGTGGCAGGGGGGCTCGACAGCGCCCCCTTGAAAAAAGTCTGAAAATTTGGTCCATATATTAAACATGCTTGCACGTATTAGTATGAAACTCGGTACACATATAGACCTCATCGGGCCGAACAACTTTCGCGCTCTAAGTTAATCGCCACGCCAACAGGAAGTCAGCTATTAAGGGTTGTTTGAAAAACGCATGCTCTGGAATTTGATATACTCCTCCTAGACGATTAATCCGATCGCCACCAAACTCGGTCAGCATGAAGTCAAGACACTGATGATTAAAAATTGCCATGGGATTTTTGATATCTCGAACGGTTTGGCCGTGGCGAGGCAACGAATTTATGGCGAGAAAAAGGAAACAGGAAATATGTTATAACGTCTTAATACATATATTGATCTTTATGAAACTTCACGAGTGTGTTCGTTATAGGAGTCTGATCACATGGATGTGACTATTGTGAGTCAAAGTTATAGCGCCACCAACTGGCAGCAGGAAGTGTATCACTTTTTGAAATGTTTTGAGATCACCCTCTTATTTTTACCTGATTTGCTTCAAACTTCATCAGTGTAATGTCAATACACAGCAGATGTAGACCTATGACAGCATTTTTGATATTTGAAATATTGTTGCCATGGCAACAGGTCAAACTGTAATAATATTCTTGAGTGTTTTTGAGGCTCTTAACATGCTTCAAATTGCATGAAACTCGACACACACATCAATATTGTCAACCAGTAGACATGGACAAAGCCATAGAAATGGGCGTGGTGGAGGGGCTCAGTAGCGCCACCTTTTGACAAAAGTGGGGGGGTTAGTTTTTCCTACAGTCACCAAACTCGGTACACATATTATTCTCATCAAGCCGGACAATTTTCTAATTTACATTCATTAGCTCCGACCAACAGGAAGTCAGCTATTTTGGTTTGAATGTTAATTTTTTGAAAAAACAGGCTATGAATTTTATACTACTACTCCTACAGGGTTTATCCAATTTACACCAAGCTTTTTTAACTTGTTGCGAACACATTGAAGTTGTTTAATTGCAAACGGATTTTGGATATCTCAAACGGTTTGGCCGTGGCGAGGCAACGAATTTATGGCGAGAAAAGGGAAACAGGAAATGTGTTATAACTTCTGCATACATTGATTGATGTTTATGAAACTTCAGGAGTGTGTTGGTTGTAGTAGTCTGATCACATGGATGTAACTATTGTGAGTCAAAGTTATAGCGCCACCAAATGGCAGCAAGAAGTGTATCACTTTTAAAATGCTTTGAGATCACCCTCTTATTTTTACCTGATTTGCTTCAAACTTCATCAGTGTAATGTCAATACACAGCAGATGTAGACCTATGACAGGATTTTTGATATTTGAAATATTGTTGCCATGGCAACAGGTCAAACTGTAATAATATTCTTGAGTGTTTTTGAGGCTCTTAACATGCTTCAAATTGCATGAAACTCGACACACACATCAATATTGTCAACCAGTAGACATGGACAAAGCCATAGAAATGGGCGTGGTGGAGGGGCTCAGTAGCGCCACCTTTTGACAAAAGTGGGGGTTAGTTTTTCCTACAGTCACCAAACTCGGTACACATATTATTCTCATCAAGCCGGACAATTTTCTAATTTACATTCATTAGCTCCGACCAACAGGAAGTCAGCTATTTTGGTTTGAATGTTAATTTTTTGAAAAAACAGGCTATGAATTTTATACTACTACTCCTACAGGGTTTATCCAATTTACACCAAGCTTTTTTAACTTGTTGCTAACACATTGAAGTTGTTTAATTGCAAACGGATTTTGGATATCTCAAACGGTTTGGCCGTGGCGAGGCAACGAATTTATGGCAAGAAAAGGGAAACAAAGTGTTATAACTTCTGCATACATTAATTGATTTTGATGAAACTTTGGCTTAGTCTTCGTTGTACAAGGCTGATCACATGGATTTGACTATTGTGATTCAAAGTCATAGCGCCACCAACTGGAAGCAGAAAATGTGTCACTTTCAGCATACATTGAGATCACCCTCTTATTTTTACCTGATTTGCTTCAAAATTCATCAGAATAATGTTAAAACTTGGCACATGTAATCCTTTGAAAATGGGCAGGGAGGAGGGGCTCTATAACGGCACCTTGTAGTGCAGTAAATGTGGAGTGAATTTGACATAGTCCTTTGATGTTTAACCGTTTTAAGTGCCTATTGCCCGCTGTGCACAGTTGCCCTGAAGCCACCGGGGTGGCGGTGCCACCGGGCTTGGGCCCGCCATCGCTGCTCGCAGCTATATTTATTTATTTTTTTTTTTTTTTTTTTTATTATTTTTTTTCCGTCTTCCGGGGCTTTTTGGGGGCCTTAACATGCTCAAAAACTCTTGAAAATTGGCACACACATTGGAATCCGCGGCCATTAGGACGCCCGAGAGGTTGGTACCCGGGCGTGGCAGGGGGGCTCGACAGCGCCCCCTTGAAAAAAGTCTGAAAATTTGGTCCATATATTAAACACGCTTGCACGTATTAGTATGAAACTCAGTACACATATAGACCTCATCGGGCCGAACAACTTTCGTGCTCTAAGTTAAACACCACGCCAACAGGAAGTCAGCTATTAAGGGTTGTTTGAAAAACGCATGCTCTGGAATTTGATATACTCCTCCTAGACGATTAATCCGATCGCCACCAAACTCGGTCAGCATGAAGTCAAGACACTGATGATTAAAAATTGCCAGGGGATTTTTGATATCTCGAACGGTTTGGCCGTGGCGAGGCAACGAATTTATGGCGAGAAAAAGGAAACAGGAAATGTGTTATAACGTCTTAATACATATATTGATCTTTATGAAACTTCACGAGTGTGTTCGTTATAGGAGTCTGATCACATAGATGTGACTATTGTGAGTCAAAGTTATAGCGCCACCAACTGGCAGCAGGAAGTGTATCACTTTTTGAAATGTTTTGAGATCACCCTCTTATTTTTACCTGATTTGCTTCAAACTTCATCAGTGTAATGTCAATACACAGCAGATATAGACCTATGACAGGATTTTTGATATTTGAAATATTGTTGCCATGGCAACAGGTCAAACTGTAATAATATTCTTGAGTGGTTTTGAGGCTCTTAACATGCTTCAAATTGCATGAAACTCGACACACACATCAATATTGTCATCCAGTAGACATGGACAAAGCCATAGAAATGGGCGTGGTGGAGGGGCTCAGTAGCGCCACCTTTTGACAAAAGTGGGGGTTAGTTTTTCCTACAGTCACCAAACTCGGTACACATATTGTTCTCTTCAAGCCGGACAATTTTCTTATTTACATTCATTAGCTCCGACCAACAGGAAGTCAGCTATTTTGGTTTGAATGTTAATTTTTTGAAAAAACAGGCTATGAATTTTATACTACTACTCCTACAGGGTTTATCCAATTTACACCAAGCTTTTTTTAACTTGTTGCGAACACATTGAAGTTGTTTAATTGCAAACGGATTTTGGATATCTCAAACGGTTTGGCCGTGGCGAGGCAACGAATTTATGGCGAGAAAAGGGAAACAGGAAATGTGTTATAACTTCTGCATACATTGATTGATGTTTATGAAACTTCAGGAGTGTGTTGGTTGTAGTAGTCTGATCACATGGATGTAACTATTGTGAGTCAAAGTTATAGCGCCACCAAATGGCAGCAAGAAGTGTATCACTTTTAAAATGCTTTGAGATCACCCTCTTATTTTTACCTGATTTGCTTCAAACTTCATCAGTGTAATGTCAATACACAGCAGATGTAGACCTATGACAGGATTTTTGATATTTGAAATATCGTTGCCATAGCGACAGGTCAAACTGTAATAATATTCTTGAGTGTTTTTGAGGCTCTTAACATGCTTCAATTTGCATGAAACTCGACACACACATCAATATTGTCAACCAGTAGACATGGACAAAGCCATAGAAATGGGCGTGGTGGAGGGGCTCAGTAGCGCCACCTTTTGACAAAAGTGGGGGTTAGTTTTTCTTACAGTCACCAAACTCGGTACACATATTATTCTCATCAAGCCGGACAATTTTCTAATTTACATTCATTAGCTCCGACCAACAGGAAGTCGGCTATTTTTGTTTGAATGTTAATTTTTTGAAAAAACAGGCTATGCATTTTATACTACTACTCCTACAGGGTTTATCCAATTTACACCAAGCTTTTTTTAACTTGTTGCTAACACATTGAAGTTGTTTAATTGCAAACGGATTTTGGATATCTCAAACGGTTTGGCCGTGGCGAGGCAACGAATTTATGGCAAGAAAAGGGAAACAAAGTGTTATAACTTCTGCATACATTAATTGATTTTGATGAAACTTTGGCTTAGTCTTCGTTGTACAAGGCTGATCACATGGATTTGACTATTGTGATTCAAAGTCATAGCGCCACCAACTGGAAGCAGAAAATGTGTCACTTTCAGCATACATTGAGATCACCCTCTTATTTTTACCTGATTTGCTTCAAAATTCATCAGAATAATGTTAAAACTTGGCACATGTAATCCTTTGAAAATGGGCAGGGAGGAGGGGCTCTATAGCGGCACCTTGTAGTGCAGTAAATGTGGAGTGAATTTGACATAGTCCTTTGATGTTTAACCATTTTAAGTGCCTATTGCCCGCTGTGCACAGTTGCCCTGAAGCCACCGGGGTGGCGGTGCCACCGGGCTTGGGCCCGCCATCGCTGCTCGCAGCTATATTTATTATTATTATTATTATTCTCCAAAATGAATCGCATTTGAGAGGGCCTAAACGTGCTCGAAAACTCACGAAACTTTGCACACGCTTTAGAAGTGGTGAAAATTTACGTCTGTTATGGGTTTCGGAATTGGGCGTGGCAAAATGGCTCGATAGCGCCATCTAACGTACAGCCCCGCTCGCTACATAACACTAGGGGTTTGAAATTCGGTACACACATTTATCAGCCCAGTACCTACAAAAAATTCTCTTGAAGCGAAATCCGAAACCAAACAGGAAGTCAGATATTTTTAATCAATTCACAGTTTTTTGCATTTTCCAGACGTTGTACTTTAACGAACTCCTCCTAGAGATTTAATCAGATCAATGTCATTTTTGGTCAGTCTAATCTAAAGGCCTTTGTGACGTTAAATTGCGAAGATCTAGAGTTTTCACTGAAGGGCGTGTCCGTGGCGGCCTGACAAAGTTTGATGTCTTCGCCATGAAAAAGGAAGTTGTTGTAACTCAGACAAACAATGTCGGATCTGCCCCAAACTTCACATGCTTTATTAGAGTCCTAACCTGAAGACATCTTCATAACAATATTCAGTTACAGTCATAGCGCCACCTGCAGGCAACAGGAAATGACATGTTTTATACTGTGATTAACTCCTCATAGAGATTTAACCAGATCAACATCAAATGTTATCAGTCTAATCTCAAGACCTTAGCGATGATAAATTTCAAAGATCTTGAGTTTTCGCTGAAGGGCGTGTCTGTGGCGGCCTGACAAAGTCTGATGTTTTGCCATGAAAGAGGAAGCTGCTGTAACTCAGGCATACAATGTCCGATCTGCCCCAAACTTCACATGTGTGATAAGAGTCCTGGCCTAAAGACATCTATATGACAATATTTAGTTAGTCATAGCGCCACCTGCTGGCAACAGGAAATGGCATGCTTCAGGATGTAATTCACTACCAGAGTCACATTTCATTATGCCACGAAGTACCAAACATGCTAGAGACACGTTAAATCATGCAACACTTGGCTGAGTGCTAATTTATGCGATTAACGCCACGAAAGAAACAGGAAGTTGTTGTAACTCAGGCATACAATGTCCGATCTGCTTCATACTTCACGTGTTCAATGATAGTCCTGGCCTGAAGACATCAACATGGCAAAATTCAGTTAAGGTGAAAGCGCCACCTGTTGGCCGCAGGAAGTGTGGCATTTCGAAATGACTTTGGCATAATTCTCCTGTATTCACTCACTTAAATGCATGACGCCCACTGTTCACTGTTTTCCTGAGGCCAACGGGTGGCGGTGAGCCCGGGTGCGAGGGCCCTCTCAACGCTGCTTGCAGCTTTAATTAGGGCCCAAGCGAAAATTCGCGCAGGGCCCTCTTGTTCTTCTAAGGATTATTATTATTTATTTATTTTTTTTTTTTTTTTTTCGTCTTCCGGGGCTTTTTGGGGGCCTTAACATGCTCAAAAACTCTTGAAAATTGGCACACACATTGGAATCCGCGGCCATTAGGACGCCGGAGAGGCTGGTACCCGGGCGTTGCAGGGGGGCTCGACAGCGCCCCCTTGAAAAAAGTCTGAAAATTTGGTCCATATATTAAACAAGCTTGCACGTATTAGTATGAAACTCGGTACACATATAGACCTCATCGGGCCGAACAACTTTCGCGCTCTAAGTTAATCGCCACGCCAACAGGAAGTCAGCTATTAAGGGTTGTTTGAAAAACGCATGCTCTGGAATTTGATATACTCCTCCTAGACGATTAATCCGATCGCCACCAAACTCGGTCAGCATGAAGTCAAGACACTGATGATTAAAAATTGCCAGGGGATTTTTGATATCTCGAACGGTTTGGCCGTGGCGAGGCAACGAATTTATGGCGAGAAAAAGGAAACAGGAAATGTGTTATAACGTCTTAATACATATATTGATCTTTATGAAACTTCACGACTGTGTTCGTTATAGGAGTCTGATCACATGGATGTGACTATTGTGAGTCAAAGTTATAGCGCCACCAACTGGCAGCAGGAAGTGTATCACTTTTTGAAATGTTTTGAGATCACCCTCTTATTTTTACCTGATTTGCTTCAAACTTCATCAGTGTAATGTCAATACACAGCAGATGTAGACCTATGACAGGATTTTTGATATTTGAAATATTGTTGCCATGGCAACAGGTCAAACTGTAATAATATTCTTGAGTGTTTTTGAGGCTCTTAACATGCTTCAAATTGCATGAAACTCGACACACACATCAATATTGTCAACCAGTAGACATGGACAAAGCCATAGAAATGGGCGTGGTGGAGGGGCTCAGTAGCGCCACCTTTTGACAAAAGTGGGGGGGTTAGTTTTTCCTACAGTCACCAAACTCGGTACACATATTATTCTCATCAAGCCGGACAATTTTCTAATTTACATTCATTAGCTCCGACCAACAGGAAGTCAGCTATTTTGGTTTGAATGTTAATTTTTTGAAAAAACAGGCTATGAATTTTATACTACTACTCCTACAGGGTTTATCCAATTTACACCAAGCTTTTTTTAACTTGTTGCGAACACATTGAAGTTGTTTAATTGCAAACGGATTTTGGATATCTCAAACGGTTTGGCCGTGGCGAGGCAACAAATTTATGGCGAGAAAAGGGAAACAGGAAATGTGTTATAACTTCTGCATACATTGATTGATGTTTATGAAACTTCAGGAGTGTGTTGGTTGTAGTAGTCTGATCACATGGATGTAACTATTGTGAGTCAAAGTTATAGCGCCACCAAATGGCAGCAAGAAGTGTATCACTTTTAAAATGCTTTGAGATCACCCTCTTATTTTTACCTGATTTGCTTCAAACTTCATCAGTGTAATGTCAATACACAGCAGATGTAGACCTATGACAGGATTTTTGATATTTGAAATATTGTTGCCATGGCAACAGGTCAAACTGTAATAATATTCTTGAGTGTTTTTGAGGCTCTTAACATGCTTCAAATTGCATGAAACTCGACACACACATCAATATTGTCAACCAGTAGACATGGACAAAGCCATAGAAATGGGCGTGGTGGAGCGGCTCAGTAGCGCCACCTTTTGACAAAAGTGGGGGTTAGTTTTTCCTACAGTCACCAAACTCGGTACACATATTATTCTCATCAAGCCGGACAATTTTCTAATTTACATTCATTAGCTCCGACCAACAGGAAGTCAGCTATTTTGGTTTGAATGTTAATTTTTTGAAAAAACAGGCTATGAATTTTATACTACTACTCCTACAGGGTTTATCCAATTTACACCAAGCTTTTTTTAACTTGTTGCTAACACATTGAAGTTGTTTAATTGCAAACGGATTTTGGATATCTCAAACGGTTTGGCCGTGGCGAGGCAACGAATTTATGGCAAGAAAAGGGCAACAAAGTGTTATAACTTCTGCATACATTAATTGATTTTGATGAAACTTTGGCTTAGTCTTCGTTGTACAAGGCTGATCACATGGATTTGACTATTGTGATTCAAAGTCATAGCGCCACCAACTGGAAGCAGAAAATGTGTCACTTTCAGCATACATTGAGATCACCCTCTTATTTTTACCTGATTTGCTTCAAAATTCATCAGAATAATGTTAAAACTTGGCACATGTAATCCTTTGAAAATGGGCAGGGAGGAGGGGCTCTATAACGGCACCTTGTAGTGCAGTAAATGTGGAGTGAATTTGACATAGTCCTTTGATGTTTAACCGTTTTAAGTGCCTATTGCCCGCTGTGCACAGTTGCCCTGAAGCCACCGGGGTGGCGGTGCCACCGGGCTTGGGCCCGCCATCGCTGCTCGCAGCTATATTTATTTATTTATTTATTTTTATTTTTTTTTTCGTCTTCCGGGGCTTTTTGGGGGCCTTAACATGCTCAAAAACTCTTGAAAATTGGCACACACATTGGAATCCGCGGCCATTAGGACGCCGGAGAGGCTGGTACCCGGGCGTGGCAGGGGCTCGACAGCGCCCCCTTGAAAAAAGTCTGAAAATTTGGTCCATATATTAAACATGCTTGCACGTATTAGTATGAAACTCGGTACACATATAGACCTCATCGGGCCGAACAACTTTCGCGCTCTAAGTTAATCGCCACGCCAACAGGAAGTCAGCTATTAAGGGTTGTTTGAAAAACGCATGCTCTGGAATTTGATATACTCCTCCTAGACGATTAATCCGATCGCCACCAAACTCGGTCAGCATGAAGTCAAGACACTGATGATTAAAAATTGCCAGGGGATTTTTGATATCTCGAACGGTTTGGCCGTGGCGAGGCAACGAATTTATGGCGAGAAAAAGGAAACAGGAAATGTGTTATAACGTCTTAATACATATATTGATCTTTATGAAACTTCACGAGTGTGTTCGTTATAGGAGTCTGATCACATGGATGTGACTATTGTGAGTCAAAGTTATAGCGCCACCAACTGGCAGCAGGAAGTGTATCACTTTTTGAAATGTTTTGAGATCACCCTCTTATTTTTACCTGATTTGCTTCAAACTTCATCAGTGTAATGTCAATACACAGCAGATGTAGACCTATGACAGGATTTTTGATATTTGAAATATTGTTGCCATGGCAACAGGTCAAACTGTAATAATATTCTTGAGTGTTTTTGAGGCTCTTAACATGCTTCAAATTGCATGAAACTCGACACACACATCAATATTGTCAACCAGTAGACATGGACAAAGCCATAGAAATGGGCGTGGTGGAGGGGCTCAGTAGCGCCACCTTTTGACAAAAGTGGGGGGTTAGTTTTTCCTACAGTCACCAAACTCGGTACACATATTATTCTCATCAAGCCGGACAATTTTCTAATTTACATTCATTAGCTCCGACCAACAGGAAGTCAGCTATTTTGGTTTGAATGTTAATTTTTTGAAAAAACAGGCTATGAATTTTATACTACTACTCCTACAGGGTTTATCCAATTTACACCAAGCTTTTTTTAACTTGTTGCGAACACATTGAAGTTGTTTAATTGCAAACGGATTTTGGATATCTCAAACGGTTTGGCCGTGGCGAGGCAACGAATTTATGGCGAGAAAAGGGAAACAGGAAATGTGTTATAACTTCTGCATACATTGATTGATGTTTATGAAACTTCAGGAGTGTGTTGGTTGTAGTAGTCTGATCACATGGATGTAACTATTGTGAGTCAAAGTTATAGCGCCACCAAATGGCAGCAAGAAGTGTATCACTTTTAAAATGCTTTGAGATCACCCTCTTATTTTTACCTGATTTGCTTCAAACTTCATCAGTGTAATGTCAATACACAGCAGATGTAGACCTATGACAGGATTTTTGATATTTGAAATATTGTTGCCATGGCAACAGGTCAAACTGTAATAATATTCTTGAGTGTTTTTGAGGCTCTTAACATGCTTCAAATTGCATGAAACTCGACACACACATCAATATTGTCAACCAGTAGACATGGACAAAGCCATAGAAATGGGCGTGGTGGAGGGGCTCAGTAGCGCCACCTTTTGACAAAAGTGGGGGTTAGTTTTTCCTACAGTCACCAAACTCGGTACACATATTATTCTCATCAAGCCGGACAATTTTCTAATTTACATTCATTAGCTCCGACCAACAGGAAGTCAGCTATTTTGGTTTGAATGTTAATTTTTTGAAAAAACAGGCTATGAATTTTATACTACTACTCCTACAGGGTTTATCCAATTTACACCAAGCTTTTTTTAACTTGTTGCTAACACATTGAAGTTGTTTAATTGCAAACGGATTTTGGATATCTCAAACGGTTTGGCCGTGGCGAGGCAACGAATTTATGGCAAGAAAAGGGAAACAAAGTGTTATAACTTCTGCATACATTAATTGATTTTGATGAAACTTTGGCTTAGTCTTCGTTGTACAAGGCTGATCACATGGATTTGACTATTGTGATTCAAAGTCATAGCGCCACCAACTGGAAGCAGAAAATGTGTCACTTTCAGCATACATTGAGATCACCCTCTTATTTTTACCTGATTTGCTTCAAAATTCATCAGAATAATGTTAAAACTTGGCACATGTAATCCTTTGAAAATGGGCAGGGAGGAGGGGCTCTATAACGGCACCTTGTAGTGCAGTAAATGTGGAGTGAATTTGACATAGTCCTTTGATGTTTAACCGTTTTAAGTGCCTATTGCCCGCTGTGCACAGTTGCCCTGAAGCCACCGGGGTGGCGGTGCCACCGGGCTTGGGCCCGCCATCGCTGCTCGCAGCTATATTTATTTATTTTTTTTTATTTTTTTATTTTTTTTATTTTTTTCGTCTTCCGGGGCTTTTTGGGGGCCTTAACATGCTCAAAAACTCTTGAAAATTGGCACACACATTGGAATCCGCGGCCATTAGGACGCCCCAGAGGCTGGTACCCGGGCGTGGCAGGGGGGCTCGACAGCGCCCCCTTGAAAAAAGTCTGAAAATTTGGTCCATATATTAAACATGCTTGCACGTATTAGTATGAAACTCAGTACACATATAGACCTCATCGGGCCGAACAACTTTCGTGCTCTAAGTTAAACACCACGCCAACAGGAAGTCAGCTATTAAGGGTTGTTTGAAAAACGCATGCTCTGGAATTTGATATACTCCTCCTAGACGATTAATCCGATCGCCACCAAACTCGGTCAGCATGAAGTCAAGACACTGATGATTAAAAATTGCCAGGGGATTTTTGATATCTCGAACGGTTTGGCCGTGGCGAGGCAACGAATTTATGGCGAGAAAAAGGAAACAGGAAATGTGTTATAACGTCTTAATACATATATTGATCTTTATGAAACTTCACGAGTGTGTTCGTTATAGGAGTCTGATCACATGGATGTGACTATTGTGAGTCAAAGTTATAGCGCCACCAACTGGCAGCAGGAAGTGTATCACTTTTTGAAATGTTTTGAGATCACCCTCTTATTTTTACCTGATTTGCTTCAAACTTCATCAGTGTAATGTCAATACACAGCAGATGTAGACCTATGACAGGATTTTTGATATTTGAAATATTGTTGCCATGGCAACAGGTCAAACTGTAATAATATTCTTGAGTGTTTTTGAGGCTCTTAACATGCTTCAAATTGCATGAAACTCGACACACACATCAATATTGTCATCCAGTAGACATGGACAAAGCCATAGAAATGGGCGTGGTGGAGGGGCTCAGTAGCGCCACCTTTTGACAAAAGTGGGGGTTAGTTTTTCCTACAGTCACCAAACTCGGTACACATATTGTTCTCATCAAGCCGGACAATTTTCTAATTTACATTCATTAGCTCCGACCAACAGGAAGTCAGCTATTTTGGTTTGAATGTTAATTTTTTGAAAAAACAGGCTATGAATTTTATACTACTACTCCTACAGGGTTTATCCAATTTACACCAAGCTTTTTTTTTAACTTGTTGCGAACACATTGAAGTTGTTTAATTGCAAACGGATTTTGGATATCTCAAACGGTTTGGCCGTGGCGAGGCAACGAATTTATGGCGAGAAAAGGGAAACAGGAAATGTGTTATAACTTCTGCATACATTGATTGATGTTTATGAAACTTCAGGAGTGTGTTGGTTGTAGTAGTCTGATCACATGGATGTAACTATTGTGAGTCAAAGTTATAGCGCCACCAAATGGCAGCAAGAAGTGTATCACTTTTAAAATGCTTTGAGATCACCCTCTTATTTTTACCTGATTTGCTTCAAACTTCATCAGTGTAATGTCAATACACAGCAGATGTAGACCTATGACAGGATTTTTGATATTTGAAATATTGTTGCCATGGCAACAGGTCAAACTGTAATAATATTCTTGAGTGTTTTTGAGGCTCTTAACATGCTTCAATTTGCATGAAACTCGACACACACATCAATATTGTCAACCAGTAGACATGGACAAAGCCATAGAAATGGGCGTGGTGGAGGGGCTCAGTAGCGCCACCTTTTGACAAAAGTGGGTGGGTTAGTTTTTCCTACAGTCACCAAACTCGGTACATATATTATTCTCATCAAGCCGGACAATTTTCTAATTTACATTCATTAGCTCCGACCAACAGGAAGTCGGCTATTTTTGTTTGAATGTTAATTTTTTGAAAAAACAGGCTATGAATTTTATACTACTACTCCTACAGGGTTTATCCAATTTACACCAAGCTTTTTTAACTTGTTGCTAACACATTGAAGTTGTTTAATTGCAAACGGATTTTGGATATCTCAAACGGTTTGGCCGTGGCGAGGCAACGAATTTATGGCAAGAAAAGGGAAACAAAGTGTTATAACTTCTGCATACATTAATTGATTTTGATGAAACTTTGGCTTAGTCTTCGTTGTACAAGGCTGATCACATGGATTTGACTATTGTGATTCAAAGTCATAGCGCCACCAACTGGAAGCAGAAAATGTGTCACTTTCAGCATACATTGAGATCACCCTCTTATTTTTACCTGATTTGCTTCAAAATTCATCAGAATAATGTTAAAACTTGGCACATGTAATCCTTTGAAAATGGGCAGGGAGGAGGGGCTCTATAGCGGCACCTTGTAGTGCAGTAAATGTGGAGTGAATTTGACATAGTCCTTTGATGTTTAACCGTTTTAAGTGCCTATTGCCCGCTGTGCACAGTTGCCCTGAAGCCACCGGGGTGGCGGTGCCACCGGGCTTGGGCCCGCCATCGCTGCTCGCAGCTATATTTATTATTATTATTCTTCTTCTCCAAAGTGAATCGCATTTTAGAGGGCCTAAACGTGCTCGAAAACTCACGAAACTTTGCACACGCGTCAGAAGTGGTGAAAATTTACGTCTGTTATGGGTTTCGGAATTGGGCGTGGCAAAATGGCTCGATAGCGCCATCTAACGTACAGCCCCGCTCACTACATAACACTAGGGGTTTGAAATTCGGTACACACATTTATCAGCCCAGTACCTACAAAAAATTCTTTTGGAGCGAAATCCGAAACCAAACAGGAAGTCAGATATTTTGAATTAATTCACCGTTTTTTGCATTTTCCAGACGTTGTACTTTAACGAACTCCTCCTAGAGATTTAATCAGATCAATGTCATTTTTGGTCAGTCTAATCTAAAGGCCTTTGTGACGTTAAATTGCGAAGATTTAGAGTTTTCACTGAAGGGCGTGTCCGTGGCGGCCTGACAAAGTTTGATGTCTGCGCCATGAAAAAGGAAGTTGTTGTAACTCAGACAAACAATGTCGGATCTGCCCCAAACTTCACATGCTTTATTAGAGTCCTAACATGAAGACATCTTCATAACAATATTCAGTTACAGTCATAGCGCCACCTGCAGGCAATAGGAAATGACATGTTTTATACTGTGATTAACTCCTCATAGAGATTTAACCAGATCAACATCAAATGTTGTCAGTCTAATCTCAAGACCTTAGCGATGATAAATTTCAAAGATCTTGAGTTTTCGCTGAAGGGCGTGTCCGTCGCGGCTTGACAAAGTCTGATGTTTCGCCATGAAAGAGGAAGCTGCTGTAACTCAGGCATACAATGTCCGATCTGCCCCAAACTTCACATGTGTGATAAGAGTCCTGGCCTAAAGACATCTATATGACAATATTTAGTTAGTCATAGCGCCACCTGCTGGCAACAGGAAATGGCATGCTTCAGGATGTAATTCACTACCAGAGTCACATTTCATTATGCCACGAAGTACCAAACATGCTAGAGACACGTTAAATCATGCAACACTTGGCTGAGTGCTAATTTATGCGATTAACGCCACAAAAGAAACAGGAAGTTGTTGTAACTCAGGCATACAATGTCCGATCTGCTTCAAACTTCACGTGTTCAATGATAGTCCTGGCCTGAAGACATCAACATGGCAAAATTCAGTTACGGTGAAAGCGCCACCTGTTGGCCGCAGGAAGTGTGGCATTTCGACATGACTTTGGCATAATTCTCCTGTATTCACTCACTTAAATGCATGACGCCCACTGTTCACTGTTTTCCTGAGGCCAACGGGTGGCGGTGAGCCCGGGTGCGAGGGCCCTCTCAACGCTGCTTGCAGCTTTAATTCTTCTTCTTCTTCTTCTTCTTCTCCAAAGTGAATCGCATTTGAGAGGGCCTAAACGTGCTCGAAAACTCATGAAATTTTGCACACGCGTCAGAAGTGGTGAAAATTTACGTCTGTTATGGGTTTCAGAATTGGGCGTTGCAAAATGGCTCGATAGCGCCATCTAACGTACAGCCCCGCTCGCTACATTACACTAGGGTTTTGAAATTCGGTACAAACATTTATCAGCCCCATACCTACAAAAAATTCTCTTGGAGCGAAATCCGAAACCGAACAGGAAGTCAGATATTTTGCATTAATTCACTGTTTTTTGCATTTTCCAGACGTTGTACTTTAACGAACTCCTCCTAGAGATTTAATCAGATCAATGTCATTTTTGGTCAGTCTAATCTAAAGACCTTTGTGACGTTAAATTGCGAAGATCTAGAGTTTTCACTGAAGGGCGTGTCCGTGGCGGCCTGACAAATTTGATGTTTTCACCATGAAAAAGGAAGTTGTTGTAACTCAAAACTTGTCGGATCTGCCCCAAACTTCACATGTTTTATTAGAGTACTGACCTGAAGACATCTTCATAACAACATTCAGTTACAGTCATAGCGCCACCTGCAGGCAACAGGAAATGACATGTTTTACACTGTGATTAACTCCTCCTAGAGATTTAACGAGATCAACATCATATGTTGTCAGTCTAATCTTAAGACCTTTGCGATGATAAATATCAAAGATCTTGAGTTTTCAGTGAAGGGCGTGTCCGTGGCGGCCTGACAAAGTCTGATGTTTCGCCATTAAAGAGGAAACTGTTGTAACTCAGGCATACTATGTCCGATCTGCTCCAAACTTCACATGTGTCATAAGAGTCCTAGCCTAAAGACGTCTATATGATAATATTCAGTTAGTCATAGCGCCACCTGCTGGCAACAGGAAGTGGCAGGCTTTATACTGTAATTCACTACCAGATTCACATTTCATCATGCCACGAAGTACCAGACATGCTAGAAACACGTTAAATCATGCAACACTTGGCTGAGTGCTAATGTATGCGATTAACGCCACGAAAGAAACAGGAAGTTGTTGTAACTCAGGCATACAATGTCCGATCTGCTTCAAACTTCACGTGTTCAATGATAGTCCTGACCTGAAGACATCAACATGGCAAAATTCAGTTACGGTAAAAGTGCCACCTGTTGGCCGCAGGAAGTGTGGCATTTCGAAATGACTTTGGCATAATTCTCCTGTATTCACTCACTTAAATGCATGACGCCCACTGTTCGCTGTTTTCCTGAGGCCAACGGGTGGCGGTGAGCCCGGGTGCGAGGGCCCTTTCATCGCTGCTTGCAGCTTTAATTAGGGCCCGAGCACAGATGGTGTGAGGACCCTATTGGAATTGCTCCGTTTATTATTATTATTATTATTATTATTATTCTCCAAAGTGAATCGCATTTGAGAGGGCCTAAACGTGCTCGAAAACTCACGAAACTTTGCACACGTGTCAGAAGTGGTGAAAATTTATGTCTGTTATGGGTTTTGGAATTGGGCGGGGCAAAATGGCTCGATAGCGCCATCTAACGTACAGCCCGGCTCGCTACATTTCACTAGGGTTTTGAAATTCGGTACACACATTTATAAGCCCAGTACCTACAAAAAATTATCTTGGAGCGAAATCCGAAACCGAACAGGAAGTCAGATATTTTTAATTAATTCACTGTTTTTTGCATTCTTACGCACACACATAAGCTCTCTTAGACGTAGGGTCTCAGTCCCCCTACCCCCCTCCCTCTGTATGTGTGTGTGTGTGTGTGAGTGAAAGTGAGAGACTGAGAGAGTTTTACAGCCTCAGATCAGTTATTTAACCCTTTTATTGCAGACTCACTGTGCTTAAGAGTTTATTTCCAACCCTTACTCAAACACATCTGAAGCAGCTAATCAGGCCAGTTCATCTGTAGGCCACTGACAACATATTATTACATTATTAGTTTGATAATTAGCGTTAATTCAAATATAAAAACACACTGCAAAAGCATGCTTTTGGTGCATAAGATTGGGGCACAAACAACAGCTCAGGGAGGTCAAAAACATGAAGTGTGAGGATTATTGACTAGCCTTATTCCTGACTAGCCTACTGCGTTTCAAATTACGGGTTCCACTTCCGGTTTGGTGAACTTCCATTCAAAAAAACTGAAACTTATGATTTCAAATCATATGGTTGCCCTACAATTAAAGCTTATCTGTCAGCTTGACTGAATCAGCTGTCAATTTCTTTCATGTTTTATTTTCAGACATCATGAGAATGACATAACGCTTGGCATTGTAATATGTTACAAGAAAAATATCTATGGCAAGAGCTCTTTTCAGCAGCTGCTTTCTATCCTCCAGAATATTTTATTTTGTCTCTTTGCATACTGCTGTAATAGTATGAAAAAGGACAGCATATACTGTACATTTGTGGTCTGTTCTCTCTATATAATTTACAATACATCCCATTAATAATTCACTGGAATGCACAAAGAATCTCCTCAAAGCCTCACGTCTCTTTCCAGGTTTGTTTCACAGGTATCACACAATGCTGAAGTTCATGACCTTTTTTATTAAGGCAATGTATTACATAATGCATATATATATTGCTATAGAATAGTGATATCACAAACACTGTTGCTATGACAACGCATCAAACTTTAATATTAGTTTTGGAAGCTTTTGAGACTCTTAACATGCTTCAAATTGCATGAAACTCAATGCACACATCAGAGATATCAACCAGCAGACATGGGCAAAACCGTAGAAACGGGCGGGGAGCAGGGCCTCTATAGCGCCACCTTTTGACAAAAGTGGGGGGGGGGGGTAGTTTAACCTACAGTCACCAAACTCGGTACACTTATTGTTCTCATTAAGCCGGATAATTTTTTAATTTACAGTCATTAGCTCCGACCAACAGGAAGTCTGCTATTTTGGTTTGAATGTGGATTTTTTGACTAAACAGGCTCTGAATTTTAAACTACTACTTTTAGGGAGTTTATTCCATTCAGATCAAACTTTTTTTACATGTTGCTAAGACATTGAAGATGTTAAATTGACGGATAATGGATATCTCGAACCGTCTTGCCATGGTAATAGATTGAAGTAATGTAAAAAAGGTAAACGGAATGACTCATATTCTCTATTAAAAAAAAAAACACTATACACAATTAATTTATATATAGAATAATACCGATGTTTGAAATAAACACATTTTATTCATTTTCTTCCAATTCAAAAAGCATGTGTAATTAAAAATAGGCAGATTAATCCATTTTTCAATCAAATATAATTAATGCAATACATAGAGTAACAACTAGAGGGCAGCATATACCTATTTTTAAAACAGGGTTGGATAAGTCAAACATATATAATCATTTTGATATATATAGAACAAATAATTTGTTTTAATTATACTTTTTGTGCAGGTATATTTAAAAAATGATCAAAGACTATGTCATAATTAAGATTTTTTTTGTTTTGTTTGTTTGTTTAAAATGATCTCTCCCTCTCTCTCTCTCTGTCCTCCCCCATATTACCTCAGGCTCATTCGGGTGTGTGTGTGTGTGGGGGGGGGGGGGGGGGGTTGTCTGTGTGTGGGTCTATGTCTGTGTCACACTGTCTATATATATCTTTTTCTCTCTCTGTGTATGCATATGTGTGCTTTACAGTCTTATTTTTTTCTAAATATTGAGTTATTTATTTTTAACAATTACAATGAGAATTTTTGAATTATTTATTTACTGATATAATTCAAATTTATTAAAAAACCCTGTTTCAGTAAAATTTCACATGATTATGAAAGTGGCTGTTTAAAATAAACTTGCCAGAGTTCTCAAGTGAGACTGGGTTTATTATTAAAAACGGTAACCCACAAGAAGCTTGCAATACGAATGGCCTGTGTGCTGATTTGCAGCGAAAACAAGAGAAAAAAAAAGAAGAATATGGAGGAGGAAATGGTTGGAGAGACTGTGACAGAGCACTCGCATAACAGAGCACTGATTTGCCTGTGATTTCGGGCATTTGTCTGCGATTTCACAAAACCTGTCTGCGAGCTAAAATCGGGGCTAAAATCATGCAGCCTGAACTCGCAATGAGAAAAAACCCAGACATTTCAGATTATGATGATATTCTGCACTCATTTGAAATAGACTTATAACATTCTGTGACATGAAAGTCATCTCAATTTAAACGATCTCATGCATGTGGCTTTTGTGGTTTGTCATCATAGGAGCATCAGCCGCTGCAGTGAATGTGGTTTGAAATTGATATAGTCCTTTTATGTTTAATTGTGTTAAATGCACAAAGCCCGCCGTGCACAGCTGACCTGAAGCAACCAGGGTGGTGGTGCCACCGGGCTTTGGCCCGTCATCGCTGCTCGCAGCTATATTTATTATTATTTTTTTTCCGTCTTCCGGGGCTTTTTGGGGGCCTTAACATGCTCAAAAACTCTTGAAAATTGGCACACACATTGGAATCCGTGGCCATTAGGACGCCGCAGAGGCTAGACAGCGCCCCCTTGAAAAAAGTCTGAAAATTTGGTCCATATATTAAACACGCTTGCACATATTAGTATGAAACTCGGTACACATATAGACCTCATGAGGCCGAACAACTTTCATGCTCTAAGTTAAACGCCACGCCAACAGGAAGTCATCTATTAAGGGTTGTTTGAAAAACGCATGCTCTGGAATTTGATATACTCCTCCTAGACGATTAATCCGATCGCCACCAAACTCGGTCAGCATGAAGTCAAGACACTGATGATAAAAAATTGCCAGGAGATTTTTGATATCTCGAACGGTTTGGCCGTGGCGAGGCAACACATTTATGGCGAGAAAAGGAAACAGGAAATGTGTTATAACGTCTGCTTACATATATTGATCTTTCTGAAACTTCACGAGTGTGTTGGTTGTAGTAGTCCGATCACATGGATGTGACTATTGTGAGTCAAAGTTATAGCGCCACCAACTGGCAGCAGGAAGTGTATCACTTTTTGAAATGCTTTGAGATCACCCTCTTATTTTTACCTGATTTGCTTCAAACTTCATCAGTGTAATGTCAATACACAGCAGATGTAGACCTATGACAGGATTTTTGATATTTGAAATATTGTTGCCATGGCAACAGGTCAAACTGTAATAATATTCTTGAGTGTTTTTGAGGCTCTTAACATGCTTCAAATTGCATGAAACTCGACACACACATCAATATTGTCAACCAGTAGACATGGACAAAGCCATAGAAATGGGCGTGGTGGAGGGGCTCAGTAGCGCCACCTTTTGACAAAAGTGGGGGGGGTTAGTTTTTCCTACAGTCACCAAACTCGGTACACATATTGTTCTCATCAAGCCGGACAATTTTCTAATTTACATTCATTAGCTCCGACCAACAGGAAGTCGGCTATTTTTGTTTGAATGTTAATTTTTTGAAAAAAAACAGGCTATGAATTTTATACTACTACTCCTACAGGGTTTATCCAATTTACACCAAGCTTTTTTTAACACTTTGCTAACACATTGAAGTTGTTTCATTGCAAACGGATTTTGGATATCTCAAATGGTTTGGCCGTGGCGAGGCAACGAATTAATAGCAAGAAAAGGGAAACAAAGTGTTATAACTTCTGCATACATTAATTAATTTTGATGAATCTTCGGCTGTGTCTTCGTTCTACAAGGCTGATCACATAGATGTGACTATTGTGAGTCAAAGTTATAGCGCCACCAACTGGCAGCAGGAAATGTGTTACTTTCAGCATTCTTTGAGATCACCATCTTATATTTACCCTATTTGCTTCAAACTTCATTTAAATAATGTCAAAACATGTCAGATGTAGGCCTTTGAAAAGAATTGTTATATCTCAAACACAGTTGCCTTGGCAACACATCAAACTTTTATATTGGTTTTGAATGCTTTTGAGACTCTTAGCATGCTTCAAATTGTTTAAAACTCCACACACACATCAGGATTGTTAGCCAGTAGACATGGGCAAAGCCTTAGAAACGGGCAGGGAGGAGGGGCTCTATAGCGCTACCTTGTAGTGCAGTAAATGTGGAGTGAATTTGACAGTCCTTTTATGCTTAACTGTTTTAAATGCCCATTGCCCGCCATGCACAGTTGCCCTGAAGCCACAGGGGTGGCGGTGCCACCGGGCTTTGGCCCGTCATCGCTGCTCGCAGCTATATTTATTATTATTATTATTAAGTTGGCTTGAAAAAGCCAACTTACTGATCTACTATTTAAGCTTATTAATGGTGCTTGCCAAAGGCAAAGCTCCATTCTTATTATTGCTCATACTTATTAAGTTGGCTTGAAAAAGCCAACTTACTATAATCCTATTCAAACTTATTATTATTATTAAGTTGGCTTGAAAAAGCCAACTTACTGTAATCCTATTTAAACTTATTATTCTTATTAAGTTGGCTTGAAAAAGCCAACTTATTGATCTACGTCTTAAGCTTATTAAGTTGGCTTTAAAAAAGCCAAATTACTGATCTACTATTTAAGCTTATTAAGTTGGCTTGAAAAAGCCAACTTACTGATATTGTACTTAAGCTTATTAAGTTGGCTTGAAAAAGCCAACTTACTGTAATCCTATTTAAACTTATTATTATTATTATTATTATTATTATTATTATTATTCTTACTTGAATTTCCAAGACTAACTCCTCCTAGAGCTTTAACTCCACAAACTCCAAACTCGGACTAGATCTTCAAACTGTTCTGACTTAGTGTGCTATATCTTTTCTAACTGATCCGACTTACGGTTTTCCTAAAAATTTAAACTCGGAAAAATCCCATTGACTTTCATTGGCCGACTGTTGAAATGAGCCAAGAGTACGGAAGCCCATTAGACTCAAAACTCAAATAGACTCAATTAAACTGCCATGCTATGTACTGTTTCTAATCCATTGAAACTCATTGAAACTCATCTATCTCTCACTAATATCTATCTCACTAATAACTATCTATCCATCTAACTAATAACTATCTGACTAATATCTATCTAACTTATATCTGTCTAACTAATAACTATCTATCCATCTAACTACTATCTATCTAACTAATAACTATCTATCTAACTATTAACTAACTAACTAATATCTATATAACTAACTAATATCTATCTATCTATCTATCTATCTATCTATCTATCTATCTATCTATCTATCTATCTATCTATCTATCTATCTATCTATCTAACTAATAACGATCTATCCATCCAACTAATATCTATCTAAATAATAACTATCCAACTAATATCTATCTAAATAATAACTATCCAACTAATATCTATCTAAATAATAACTATCCAACTAATATCTATCTAAATAATAATTATCATCTAACTAATATCTATCTAACTAAAAACTATCTAACTATTAACTATCTAATTAATATCTACTGTATCTAACTAACTAATAACTATCTATCTATCTATCTATCTAATATCTATCTATCTATCTATCTATCTATCTATCTATCTATCTATCTATCTATCTATCTATCTATCTATCTATCTATCTATCTATCTATCCAACTAATATCTAATAACTATCCAACTAATATCTATCTAACTAATAACTATCTAACTAATATCTATCTATCCATCTAACTAATATCTATCTAACTAATAAATATCATATATAGAAACTCCTAGCAACCTCATAGCAATACCCTAGCAACCAAACAGAGTACCCTAGCAACCATTTTGCAAAATCTATATCTCTGCATCAGAACATTGTTAAAGACATGGGGGTTGGTTTATATTGTCAAGTAGCCTTTGGAGTATCATCATTGGTAGCTGACGAGCCACTCCCTAGCAACCAAACAGTACCCTAGCAACCATTTTGCAAGATCTATATCTCTGCATCAGAACATCGTAAAGACATGGGGGTTGGTTTATATTGTCAAGCAGCCTTTGGAGTACCATCATTGGTAGCTGCCAAGCCACTCCCTAGCAACCAAACAGAGTACCCTAGCAACCGTTTTGCAAGATCTATATATCTGCATCAGAACATCGTACAGACATGGGGGTTGGTTTATATTGTCAAGCAGCCATTGGAGTACCATCATTGGTAGCTGCCAAGCCACTCCCTAGCAACCAAACAGAGTACCCTAGCAACCGTTTTGCAAGATCTATATCTCTGCATCAGAACATCGTACAGACATGGGGGTTGGTTTATATTGTCAAGTAGCCTTTGGAGTATCATCATTGGTAGCTGCCAAGCCACTCCCTAGCAACCAAACAGTACCCTAGCAACCGTTTTGCAAGATCTATATCTCTGCATCAAAACATTGTAGAGACATGGGGATTGGTTTATATTGTCAAGCAATCTTTGGAGTATTATCATTGGTAGCTGCCATGCCACTCCCTAGCAACCAAACAGTACCCTAGCAACCGTTTTGTAAGATCTATATCTCTGCATCAGAACATTGTAGAGACATGGCGGTTGGCTCTTTTGACTCATGCTAGCAATCTCTACTTCCAACATGCTACACATGCTAGCAGTGAATAGCTACATGCTAATATATATTAGCTAAGTGTTAAAGTAGGCTAAGAACATGCTAATAACTCTATAAAACTCCATAGTAACCATCTGTGACAACTATCTATCTATCTATCTATCTATCTATCTATCTATCTATCTATCTATCTATCTAAACTACTAAACTTAAACTTTCAAACTTCAAACTTTCAAACTTTCAAACTTCAAACTGAAAACTTTTAAAACTATTTCAAACTTTCTGGACTGGCTTTTTCAAGCCAACTTAAAGTTTGTCTTCAAACTTTTTTATCTAGTTAAGTTGGCTTGAAAAAGCCAACTTATTGTAATCCTATTTAAACTTATTATTAAGTTGGTTTGAAAAAGCCAACTTACTGATCTGCTATATAAACTTATTATTATTCTTCTTCTTCTGAGCCAAATTTTAGACTGCATCTCCTCCTAGAGCTTTAAAGCTACAACCACCAAACTCGGCCCAGACCTTCAAACTGTTCTGCCTCGAGTTGCTATATCTTTTCAGACTGATCCGACTTACGGTTTTCCTAAAAATGCTGATCAAACTTGGAAAAACTCCCATAGACTTACATTGAAAATCTGAACATTCCATCAACCTTCAACTGTTAAATTCAAATCAAAACAAACTGAAGCCCATTAAACTCAATGAAGCTTCCATTCTGTGTACTATTACTGAGTCATTCAAACTCATTCAAACTCATTCAAACTCATAAACTAACTAACTAACTTTCTAACTAACTATATAACTATCTATCTAGCTCAAATTCAAATCTAAACAAACTGAAGCCCATTAAACTCAATGAAGCTTCCATTCTATGTACTATTACTGAGTCATTCAAACTCATTCAAACTCATTCAAATTCATTCAAACTCATTAACTAACTAACTTTCTAACTAACTATATAATTATCTATCTAACTCAAATTCAAATCAAAACAAACTGAAGCCCATTAAACTCAATGAAGCTTCCATTCTATGTACTATTACTGAGTCATTCAAACTCATTCAAACTCATAAACTAACTAACTAACTTTCTAACTAACTGTATAACTATCTTTCTAACTCAAATTCAAATCAAAACAAACTGAAGCCCATTAAACTCAATGAAGCTTCCATTCAATGTACTAAGCCATTCAAACTCATTCAAACTCATAAACTAACTTTCTAACTATCTGACTAAATTACTAACCATCTAACTAACTATCTATCTAACTAACTAACTATCTGACTAACTATATCTACACACACTCACTCACACTTACTTACTCACACATTATCTAGCTTTTAAACTACTAAACTGAAACTATTTCAAACTAAAAAGCTTCAAACTTCAAGCTTTTAAAACTACTCCAAACCTTCTGGCTAGGCTTTTTCAAGCCAACTTAAAGTTTGTCTACGAACTTTACTCATCTAGTTATTATTCTTCTTCTTACCCTAAAATTATCAACTCTAACTCCTCCTAGAGCTTTAAATCTATAAACTCCAAACTCGGGTCAGACCTTCAAACTGTTCTGAAGTTAGTTGCTATATCTTTTCTAACTGATCCGACTCACGGTTTTCCTAAAAATGGCAATTTAAACTCGGAAAAATCCCATTGACTTTCATTGACCGACTGTTCAAATGAGCCAAGAGTACGGAAGCCCATTAGACTCAAAGCTCAAATAGACTCAATTAAACTGCCATGCTATGTACTGTTTCTAATCCATTGAAACTCATTCAAACTCATCAATCTCTCACTAATATCTATCTCACTAATAACTATCTATCCATCTAACTAATAACTATCTGACTAATATCTATCTAACTTATATCTATCTAACTAATAACTATCTATCCATCTAACTAATATTTATCTAATATCTATCTATCTAACTAATAACTATCTATCCATCCAACTAATATCTATCTAACTAATAACCATCTATCCATCTAACTAATATCTATCTAACTAATAACTATCTATCTAACTATTAACTATCTAAAATCTATATAACCAACTAATATCTATCTATCTATCTATCTATCTATCTATCTATCTATCTATCTATCTATCTATCTATCTATCTATCCAACCAACTAATATCTATCTAAATAATAACTATCCAACTAATATCTATCTAAATAATAACTATCCAACTAATATCTATCTAAATAATAACTATCATCTAACTAATATCTATCTAACTAAAAACTATCTAACTATTAACTATCTAATTAATATCTACTGTATCTAACTAACTAATAACTATCTATCTATCTATCTATCTATCTATCTATCTATCTATCTATCTATCTATCTATCTATCTATCTATCTATCTATCTATCTATCTATCCAACTAATATCTAATAACTATCCAACTGATATCTATCTAACTAATAACTATCTAACTAATATCTATCTATCCATCTAACTAATATCTATCTAACTAATAAATATCATATATAGAGACTCCTAGCAACCTCATAGCAATACCCTAGCAACCAAACAGAGTACCCTAGCAACCGTTTTGCAAAATCTATATCTCTGCATCAGAACATTGTTAAAGACATGGGGGTTGGTTTATATTGTCAAGTAGCCTTTGGAGTATCATCATTGGTAGCTGACGAGCCACTCCCTAGCAACCAAACAGTACCCTAGCAACTGTTTTGCAAGATCTATATCTCTGCATCAGAACATCGTAAAGACATGGGGGTTGGTTTATATTGTCAAGCAGCCTTTGGAGTATCATCATTGGTAGCTGCCGAGCCACTCCCTAGCAACCAAACAGAGTACCCTAGCAACCGTTTTGCAAGATCTATATCTCTGCATCAGAACATCGTACAGACATGGGGGTTGGTTTATATTGTCAAGTAGCCTTTGAAGTATCATCATTGGTAGCTGCCAAGCCACTCCCTAGCAACCAAACAGTACCTTAGCAACCGTTTTGCAAGATTTATATCTCTGCATCAGAACATCGTACAGACATGGGGGTTGGTTTATATTGTTAAGCAGCCTTTGGAGTATCATCATTGGTAGCTGCCGAGCCACTCCCTAGCAACCAAACAGTACCCTAGCAACCATTTCGCAAAATCTATATCTCTGCATCAGAATATCGTAAAGACATGGGGGTTGGTTTATTTTGTCAAGCAGCCTTTGGAGCATCATCATTGGTAGCTGCCAAGCCACTCCCTAGCAACCAAACAGTACCCTAGCAACCGTTTTGCAAGATCTATATCTCTGCATCAAAACATTGTAGAGACATGGGGTTTGGTTTATATTGCCAAACAGTCTTTGGAGTATTATCATTGGTAGCTGCCAAGCCACTCCCTAGCAACCAAACTGTACCCTAGCAACCGTTTTTCAAGATATATATCTCTGCATCAAAACATCGTAGAGACATGGGGTTTGGTTTATATTGTCAAGCAGTCTTTGGAGTATTTTCATTGGTAGCTGCCATGCCACTCCCTAGCAACCAAACAGTACCCTAGCAACCGTTTTGTAAGATCTATATCTCTGCATCAGAACATTGTAGAGACATGGCGGTTGGCTCTTTTGACTCATGCTAGCAATCTCTACTTCCAACATGCTACACATGCTAGCAGTGAATAGCTACATGCTAATATCTATTAGCTAAGTGTTAAAGTAGGCTAAGAACATGCTAATAACTCTATAAAACTCCATAGTAACCATCTGTGACAACTATCTATCTATCTATCTATCTATCTATCTATCTATCTATCTATCTATCTATCTATCTATCTATCTATCTATCAAACTAAATCTATTTATCTATCTATCTATCTATCTATCTATCTATCTAAACTACTAAACTTAAACTTTCAAACTTCAAACTTTCAAACTTTCAAACTTCAAACTGAAAACTTTTAAAACTATTTCAAACTTTCTGGACTGACTTTTTCAAGCCAACTTAAAGTTTGTCTTCAAACTTTTTTATCTAGTTAAGTTGGCTTGAAAAAGCCAACTTATTGTAATCCTATTTAAACTTATTAGTGGTGCTTGCCAAAGGCAAAGCATCACTATTATTATTGCTCATACTTATTATTATTCTGCTTCTTCTGGACACTAATTTCGGCGCGTAACTTGTCCCGCAGTTTTTGTCCTAGACCCATGAATGAGGTGTCAAATCGACCGGCTCATTGAGGAGAGGTGTGCTATGACGTTTATAAGCGATCGGACCAACGATGTTCCCACAGCGGACGAAAAAGCGGCCAAAAAGGTCCCATTGACTTACATTGAAAAATTCAAATTCATGAACATTCTGTCTCTCTCAACTGTCACTTTCTCACACACACTCACACACGCAGGCCCTTAGAAGCCTTTCTCTCTCAGTCACAGACACTCACTTTCTTCCACTTTTATTTCTGCGCGCTACTCCTCCCGCAGCGTTTGTCCTAGACCCATGAATGAGGTGTCAAATCGACCAGCTCATTGAGGAGATGTGTGTTATGACTTTTATAAGCGATCGGACCAACGATGTTCACACAGGGGGCGAAAAAGTGGCCAAAAAAAGTCCCATTGACTTTCAATGGTGGAATCTTCAGAAATTTGAATTTCAACTGTCACTTTCTCACACACACCCACACACGCAGGCCCTTAGAAGCCTTTCTCTTACTCACTCACTATTGATCACAGTGTCATAGAGACAAGGGGGCGGGCTCATTTCACTCAAGCAACCAATCAGTGTCTCAGGATCATTGTGAAGCTATCAAGCCACGCCCTAGCAACCATATAGAGCACCATAGCAACAAGTTCCATAGAGTTCCATTGAAAAAGATCAAAGGAATATCTTTGGATAGGAGTGTCATAGAAACACGAGGGTGGGCTCATTTGACTCGGGGCAGCAAACAGCCAATCACAAAATCACCTTAAACTCTTCATAGCCACGCCCTAGTAACCATTTAGAGCACCCTAGCAACCCAAAGCATAGAGGGATATCTTCAAATCTGAATATCATAGAGCCATGGTGATTGGTTTATATCGCTCATACTGGCAAGCAGCCTTTGGTGTATCATCATTGGCAGCTGCCAATCCACTCCCTAGCAACCAAAAAGAGTACCCTAGCAACCATTTTGCAAGATTTATATCTCTGCATCAGAACATCGTAGAGGCATGGGGGTTTACTTATATTGGCCAGCAGCCTTTGGAGTATCATCATTGGCAGCTACCATGCCACTCCCTAGCAACCAAACAGAGTACCCTAGCAACCGTTTTGCAAGACCTATATCTCTGCATTACAACATCATACAGACATGGCGGTTGGCTCTTTTGACTCATGCTAGCAAACTGGACTTCTAACATGCTAGCAGTGAATAGCTACATGCTAATAGTGATTAGCTTAGGGTTTAATCATGACACAAACTAGTAAAAATGTGTTAGCATCATGCTGGTAGCATGCTAATCATGGTAACATAATGCTAGCAAACATGCTAATTATGTTAACATCTTGTTAAAAACATGCTAGCAACATGGTAATCATGCTAGCATCATGCTAATCAAGAGTGCAGAGTTTTGCCACTGCAAGCACCATTCACATTTTCTTCAGGAAATGTACATTCTAGTTATTATTATTATTATTATTATTATTCCACACAAAATTTTGGCACGCTACTCCTCCCGCAGCTTTTGTCACAGACCCACGAATTAGGTGTCAAATTGTGCGGATTATTCGGGAATGGTGTGCTATGACTTTTATAAGCGATCGGGTGTAAGATGTTCGTCTGGTGGGCGAAAAATCCCATAGACTTAACATTGCGACAAAATTTGACGAGTCATAGCTCCTAACGAGGATTTCGTTGAAACATGTGTTACCACATTTGTAGAGGCTGATAGGCTCTCTCAGACCATACCTCAAAATGGGGTGTAAGTTGTACCCCGGGGGCGCTAGAGCTGCCCAAATTTCCCCATAGACATACTATGGTGAAGCCGTGCCCATGAACCAGGAAGTACTGTGTTTTTCCTACTATGGGAAATTACATAGGGATTTTGTATTGAACATAACTCTGGATAACAATGTCATAGAGACAAGGGGGTGGGCTTATTTTACTCAGGCAACCAATCAGTCTCTCAGGTTCATTGTGAAGCTATCAAGCCACGCCCTAGCAACCATATAGAGCACCTTAGTGACAAGCTCCATAGACTTCCATTGAAAAAGATCAAATGAATATCTTTGGATAGGAGTGTCGTACAAACATGAGGGTGGGCTCATTTGACTCGGGGCAGAAAACCGCCAATCACAAATCACCTTAAAGACATCATAGCCACGCCTTAGCAACCATTTAGAGCACCCTAGCAACCCAAAGGGTAGGCAGATATCTTCAAATCTGAATATCATAGAGGCATGGGGGTTGGTTTAAATCATTCATACTGGCAAGCAGCCTTTGGTTTATCATAACTGGCAGCTGCCAAGCCACTCCCTAGCAACCAAACAGAGTACCCTAGTAACCATTTAACAAGATCTATATCTCTGCATCAGAACATCGTAAATACATGGGGGTTGGTTTATATTGTCAAGCAGCCTTTGGAGTATCATCATTGGTAGCTGCCAAGCCACTCCCTAGCAACCAAACAGAGTACCCTAGCAACCGTTTAGCAAGATCTATATCTCTGCATCAGAGCATCATAGAGACATGGCGGTTGGCTCTTTTGACTTATGCTAGCAAACTGGACTTCCAACATGCTACACATGCTAGCGGTGAATAGCTACATGCTAATATTGATTAGCTAAGTACTAAAGTGGGCTAAGAACATGCTAAGAACTCTAAAGAAACTTCATAGTAACTATCTGTGACAACTACCAACCACCTAGTAACACCATAGCAAACACACAGGTTACCATAGCAACCTCCTAGCAACCATCCAGAACACCATAGCAACCACCTAGCAACACCGTAGTGACCACCCCAGGTACCTTAGCAACTGCCTAGCAACACCCTAGCAACCACCCAGGTTACCATAGCAACCGCCTAGCAACCACCCAGAACACCCTAGCAACTGCCTAGCAACACCGTAGTGACCACCCCAGGTACCTTAGCAACTGCCTAGCAACACCCTAGCAACCACCCAGGTTACTATAGCAACCGCCTAGCAACCACCCAGAACACCCTAGCAACCGCCTAGCAACACCATAGTGACCACCTCAGGTACCTTAGCAACTGCCTAGCAACACCCTAGCAACCACCTGGGTTACCATAGCAACCGCCTAGCAACCACCCAGAACACCCTAGCAACCGCCTAGCAACACCATAGTGACCACCCCAGGTACCTTAGCAACTGCCTAGCAACACCCTAGCAACCACTCAGGTTACCATAGCAACCGCCTAGTAACCATCCAGAACACCCTAGCAACCACCTAGCAACACCTTAGCAACCACTCCAAGTACCTTAGCAACCGCCTAGCAACACCCTAGCAACCACCCAGGTTACCATAGCAACTACCTAGCAACCACCCAGAACACCCTAGCAACCGCCTAGCAACACCTTAGCAACCACCCCAAGTACCTTAGCAACCGCCTAGCAACCGAGTGCTGATTTTGCCACTGCAAGCACCATTCACATTTTCTTCAGGAAATGTACATTCTAGTTATTATTAACCCTTTGACGCGTACGATCACACCGGTGTGATCAGTCTTGGCTGGCCCCAGGAGCGTACGATCACACCGGTGTGATTAGAACGTTCAGTGAATTACGTGATCAACTGCCAAATTCAAATGTGCGTGCGCGCTTTAACTGGCGCTAAACCAGAGATGGACGCGCGCAGCGCTTTTCATATATTACATATATGCAGTGTTTTCAACCAAATAATGTTAATTTCAGGTTTCAGACATTTAAATGCACATGAGTACTAACAAAACAATATATTTAGAGTTTGTAAAATACACAATGATGTCTATAGAAGCGGGAATAACCCTTTCCAATATAACTTGACAACACGTTTAATTCATATCAGATACACATTGTGAAAGTAACTTAAAAGCTTACTCTATTCTTCCCCAGTTCACCGGCACACTTACTTTCATGTATTTCGGGAGAAGTGGATAAATTCACGGGTTGTAAATCCAACAGATCCGATTCTCTGCGCGGTGCAAACTAAAATGTCGGCGCCCATCGCTCATATGTCTCAACTAACGTGATCGTTATAAAGGTGTTTAAACAGCAAAACACATCGACTTGCAGATATTTGGCAATCGGAATATTAGATATTTCATGCTATAGTTAACAAATTTGTGAATATTTTGAATAAAAAAGGAAAAATTAAATGAAAGCAAATCATCATTCATACAGTGCTGCGGTGTGCCACATAACAAGCAATGACGCGTCACCATGGAAACCATAAAGTGATACGTTCCAAATAACGGTCGCCTTAAAAAACTCACGCTGGGGGGTCAGCCAGAATATTTGAAACTTACGTGCGAAAGGGTTAATGGTGCTTGCCAAAGGCAAAGCTCCATTCTTATTCTCCTGCATACTTATTAATGGTGCTTGCCAAAGGCAATGGGTTACCATAGCAACCGCCTAGCAATACCGTAGCAACCGCTCAGAACACCCTAGCCACCGAGTGGCGAATTTTGCCACTGCAAGCACCATTCACATTTTCTTCAGGAAATGTACATTCTAGTTCTTCTTCTTCTTCTGGACACTTTCGTCTGCGCGTAACTCGTCCCGCAGTTTTTGTCATAGACCCACGAATGAGGTTTCAAATCGAACCTATTGAGGAGTGGTGTGCTATGACTTTTATAAGCGATCGGGTGTACGATGTTCGTCCGGCGGGCGAAAAATCGGGCGAAAAATCCCATAGACTTAACATTGCGACGAACTTTGACGAGTCATAGCTCCTAACGAGAATTTCGTAGAAACATGTGAGTTACCACGTTTGAAGAGGCTGACAGGCTCTCTCAGACCATACCTCAAAATGGGGTGTAAGTTGTACCCCTGGGGCGCAAGAGCTGCCCAAATTTGCCCCATAGACATACTATGGTGAAGCCGTGCCCATGAACCAGGAAGTACTGTGTTTTTCCTACTATGGGAAATTACATAGGGATTTTGTATTGAACATAACTCTGGATCACAATGACATAGAGACAAGGGGGTGGGCTCATTTCACTCAGGTGACCAATCAGTCTCCCAGGATCATTGTGAAGCTATCAAGCCACGCCCTAGCAACCATATAGAGCACCATAGCAACAAGTTCCATAGACTTCCATTGAAAAAGATCAAAGGAATATCTTTGGATAGAAGTGTCATAGAAACATGAGGGTGGGCTCATTTGACTCGGGGCAGCAAACGGCCACTCACGAATCACCTTCAAGACCTCCTAGCCACGCCCTAGCAACCATTAAAAGCACCCTAGCAACACAAAGCAAAGAGGGATATCTTCAAATATGAATATCATGCAAGCATGGGGGTTGGTTTAAATCATTCATACTTGCAAGCAGCCTTTGGTGTATCATCATTGGCAGCTGCCAAGCCACTCCCTAGCAACCAAACAGAGTACCCTAGCAACCGTTTTTCAAGATGTATATCTCTGCATCAGAACATCGTAGAGACATGGGGATTGGCTTATATTGTCAAGCAGCCTTTGAAGTATCATCATTGGCAGCTGCCAGGCCACTCTCTAGCAACCGTTTTGCAAGATCTATATCTCTGCATCAGAACATCGTACAGACATGGGGGTTGGTTTATATTGTTAAGCAGCCTTTGGAGTATCATCATTGGTAGTTGACGAGCGAATCCCTAGCAACCAAACAGTACCCTAGCAACCGTTTTGCAAGATCTATATCTCTGCATCAGAACATCGTAAAGACATGGGGGTTGGTTTATATTGTCAAGCAGCCTATGGAGTATCATCATTGGTAGCTGCTGAGCCACTCCCTAGCAATCAAACAGTACCCTAGCAACCGTTTTGCAAGATCTATATCTCTGCATCAGAACATCGTACAGACATGGGGGTTGGTTTATATTGTTAAGCAGCCTTTGGAGTATCATCATTGGTAGCTGCCGAGCCACTCCCTAGCAACCAAACAGTACCCTAGCAACCGTTTTGCAAGATCTATATCTCTGCATCAGAATATCGAGCAACCGTTTTGCAAGATCTATATCTCTGCATCAGAATATCGTAAAGACATGGGGGTTGGTTTATATTGTCAAGCAGCCTTTGGAGTATCATCATTGGTAGCTGCCGAGCCACTCCCTAGCAACCAAACAGAGTACCCTAGCAACCGTTTTGCAAGATCTATATCTCTGCATCAAAACATCGTAGAGACATGGGGTTTGGTTTATATTGTCAAGCAGTCTTTGGAGTATTATCATTGGTAGCTGCCAAGCCACTCCCTAGCAAACAAACTGTACCCTAGCAACCGTTTTGTAAGGTCTATATCTCTGCATCAGAACATTGTAGAGACATGGCGGTTGGCTCTTTTGACTCATGCTAGCAATCTCTACTTCCAACATGCTACACATGCTAGCAGTGAATAGCTACATGCTAATATCTATTAGCTAAGTGCTAAAGTAGGCTAAGAACATGCTAATAACTATAAAACTCCATAGTAACCATCTGTGACAACTATCTATCTATCTATCTATCTATCTAAACTACTAAACTTAAACTTTCAAACTTCAAACTTTCAAACTTTCAAACTTCAAACTTTCAAACTTCAAACTGAAAACTTTTAAAACTATTTCAAACTTTCTGGACTGGCTTTTTCAAGCCAACTTAAAGTTTGTCTTCAAACTTTTTTATCTAGTTATTATTATTAAGTTGGCTTGAAAAAGCCAACTTACTGTAATCCTATTTAAACTTATTATTATTATTATTATTCTTACTTGAATTTCAAAGACTAACTCCTCCTAGAGCTTTAACTCCACAAACTCCAAACTTGGACTAGATCTTCAAACTGTTCTGACTTAGTGTGCTATATCTTTTCTAACTGATCCGACTTACGGTTTTCCTAAAAATGACTATTAAAGCTCGGAAAAATTCCATTGACTTTCATTGACGGAATGTTCAAATGAGCCAAGACACTCAAACTCCAACTGTCAAAATTCAAATTTAAACTACAGAAGCCTATTAGACTCAAAAACTCAATTAGACTCAAGTGCCATTCTATGTACTATTTCTAATCCATTCAAACTCATAAACTCTCTATCTATCTATCTATCTATCTATCTATCTATCTATCTATCTAAATATATCTATCAAACTAAATCTATCTATCTATCAAACTAAATCTATCTATCTATCTATCTATCTATCTATCTATCTAAACTAAATCTATCTATCAAACTAAATCTGTCTAAACTAAATCTATCTATCTATCTATCTATCTAAACTAAATCTATCTATCAAACTAAATCTATCTATCTAAACTAAATCTATCTATCTATCTATCTATCTATCTATCTATCTATCTATCTATCTATCTATCTATCTATCTATCTATCTATCTATCTATCTATCTATCTATCATCTATCTATCAAAACTAAATCTATCTATCTATCTATCAAACTAAATCTATCTATCAAACTAAATCTATCTATCTATCTATCTATCTATCTATCTATCTATCTATCTATCTATCTATCTATCTATCTATCTATCTATCTATCTATCTATCTATCTATCTATATATCTATCTATCTATCTATCTATCTATCTATCTATCTATCTATCTATCTATCTAAAATGGTTTATAACATTCATACTGGGAAGCAGCCTATGGAGTATCATCACTGGTAGCTGCCAAGCCACTCCCTAGCAACCAAATAGAGTACCCTAGCAACCGTATTGCAAGATCTATATCTCTGCATCAGAACATCGTACAGACATGAGGGTTGTTTTATATTGTCAAGCAGCCTTTGGAGTAGCATCACTGGTAGCTGCCAAGCCAGTGCCTAGCAACCAAACAGTACCCTAGCAACCGTTTTGCAAGATCTATATCTCTGCATCAGAACATCGTACAGACATGGGGGTTGTTTTATATTGTCAAGCAGCCTTTGGAGTAGCATCACTGGTAGCCGACAAGCCACTCCCTAGCAACCAAACAAAGTACCCCTAGCAACCGTTTTGCAAGATCTATATCTCTGCATCAGAACATCGTACAGACATGGGGGTTGTTTTATATTGTCAAGCAGCCTTTGGAGTAGCATCACTGGTAGCTGCCAAGCCAGTGCCTAGCAACCAAACAGTACCCTAGCAACCGTTTTGCAAGATCTATATCTCTGCATCAGAACATTGTAAAGACATGGGGATTGGTTTATATTGTCAAGCAGCCTTTGGAGTATCATCATTGGTAGCTGCCGAGCCACTCCCTAGCAACCAAACAGTACCCTAGCAACCGTTTTGCAAGATCTATATCTCTGCATCAGAACATCATACAGACATGGGGGTTGGTTTATATTGTCAAGCAGCCTTTGGAGTATCATCATTGGTAGCTGCCAAGCCACTCCCTAGCAACCAAACAGTACCCTAGCAACCGTTTTGCAAGATCTATATCTCTGCATCAGAACATCGTACAGACATGGGGGTTGGTTTATATTGTCAAGTAGCCTTTGGAGTATCATCATTGGTAGCTGCCGAGCCACTCCCTAGCAACCAAACAGTACCCTAGCAACCGTTTTGCAAGATCTATATCTCTGCATCAGAACATCATAAAGACATGGGGGTTGGTTTATATTGTCAAGCAGCCTTTGGAGTATCATCATTGGTAGCTGCCGAGCCACTCCCTAGCAACCAAACAGAGTACCCTAGCAACCGTTTTGCAAGATCTATATCTCTGCATCAAAACATCGTAGAGACATGGGGTTTGGTTTATATTGTCAAGCAGTCTTTGGAGTATTATCATTGGTAGCTGCCAAGCCACTCCCTAGCAACCAAACTGTACCCTAGCAACCGTTTTGCAAGATTTATATCTCTGCATCAAAACATCGTAGAGACATGGGGTTTGGTTTATATTGTCAAGCAATCTTTGGAGTATTATCATTGGTAGCTGCCATGCCACTCCCTAGCAACCAAACAGTACCCTAGCAACCGTTTTGTAAGATCTATATCTCTGCATCAGAACATTGTAGAGACATGGCGGTTGGCTCTTTTGACTCATGCTAGCAATCTCTACTTCCAACATGCTACACATGCTAGCAGTGAATAGCTACATGCTAATATCTATTAGCTAAGTGCTAAAGTAGGCTAAGAACATGCTAATAACTCTATAAAACTCCATAGTAACCATCTGTGACAACTATCTATCTATCTATCTAAACTACTAAACTTAAACTTTCAAACTTCAAAGTTTCAAACTTCAAACTGAAAACTTTTAAAACTATTTAAAACTTTATGGACTGGCTTTTTCAAGCCAACTTAAAGTTTGTCTTCAAACTTTTTTATCTAGTTATTCTTCTTCTTCTTAGACTAAATTTCTAAATGCATCTCCTCCTAGACTGTTCAAGCTACAACCACCAAACTCGGACTAGACCTTCAGACTGTTCTGACTTAGTGTGCTATATCTTTTCAGACTGATCCGACTTACGGTTTTCCTAAAAATGCTGATTAAAGCTGGAAAAAACTCCCATTGACTTACATTGAAAATCTGAACATTCCATCAAACTCCAACTGTCAAAAATTCAAATCTAAACACACTGAAGCCCATTAAACTCAATGAAGCTGCCATTCTATGTACTATTACTGAGCCATTCAAACTCATTCAAACTCTATCTATCTGTCTATCTATCTATCTATCTATCTATCTATCTATCTATCTATCTATCTATCTATCTATCTATCTATCTATCTACTCATCTATCTATCTATCTATCTATCTATCTATCAAACTAAATCTATCTATCTATCTATCTATCTATCAAACTAAATCTATCTATCTATCAAACTAAATCTATCTCTCTATCTATCTATCTATCAAACTAAATCTATCTCTATATCTATCTATTTATCTATCTATCTATCTATCTATCTATCTATCTATCTATCTATCTATCTATCTATCTATCTATCTATCTATCTATCAAACTAAATCTATCTATCTATCTATCTATCTATCTATCTATCTATCTATCTATCAAACTAAATCTATCTCTCTCTATCTATCTATCAAACTAAATCTATCTATCTATCTATCTATCTATCTATCTATCTATCTATCTATCTATCTATCTATCTATCTATCTATCTATCAAACTAAATCTATCTCTCTATATCTCTATCTCTCTATCTATCTATCTATCTATCTATCTATCTATCTATCTATCTATCTATCTATCTATCTATCTATCTATCTATCTATCTATCTATCTATCTATCTATCTATCTATCAAACTAAACCTATCTCTCTCTCTCTCTCTCTCTCTCTCTCTGTCTCTCTATGCGCATGCGTGGCATTTTGTGGAGCGTGTGTGAGAGCTTAGTGAGTGTGAGCGCGTGTATTTGTTTTTTTGTGTTTCCTTTCTTTTTTCTTTCTTTTTTTTTTAATTGAAAGTTTGTTTATTTGATTTAGTATTTATCTTGCGTGTGTTTTGTTTTGTGCTGCCTGCTTTCTTAGAAAGCATGGCAGCTCAAAGCGGGAATGGGCTTGATATCCTCACACGGCGTCACGGAGTTAAAATAGTTTCCGTGGCGAGTGTGGAGGCTTGCTGTCTGGGTGTAGGAGAAGTTGTTGGCCATCAAAACATTCTCTCTGCATCCAGAATGAATAACGCGACCGTGATTTTTTTGAATACAGTGGAAAGGGCAAATGAGGTGGTTGCGCGAGGAATAATCATTGATGAAACACTTACACCTGTTTTGCCTCTGATGTTACCATCAAAGAAAGTCACGATATCGAATATTCCTCCTTTCCTCAGTGATGATATTTTGTCACAAGCGCTTTCTCGTTATGGAAAGTTGGTTTCGCCAATTAAAAAGATCACGATCGGGTGTGAGTCTCCTTTATTGAAACATATTGTTTCATTTAGGAGATTCGCATTCATGATTATCAAAGATGACGCTGAACTTGACTTGGCACTAAATTTCCGTGTGGATGATTTTGAATACGTAGTGTTTGTAACTACTGACAGAATGAAATGTTTTGGATGTGGTAAATCGGGCCACTTAATCCGTTCATGCCCTGACAAGAGTACCGTTGCTGGAGGTAGTAAGGATAGTGCTGCAAATGAGGACGACAGGCCTACTGTAAAGCCGTCTGAGGTCGGTCCGGCCGAAACGGTGCCGACCGCGGATAAACTTTCTGGGGAAGGAACATCTGTCTTGGGGCCTGTGGAAGCTGGATCGACCTCAACGGAATCAATGAATGAAGGTAGGGATACTTCAGAAATTTCTCCAAATACAGAAACTGGATTATTGAGTAGTGATGTAGAAAACGTGAGGGAAGAAGATGTGTCTGATTTAGAAACAGAGAATAAGATGTTCAAAGTGCCGACAAAAAGGAAAAATGTGGAAAAGATCAGTAGTGCAAAGTGTTTAAAAAAAGATGTACTCGATGAGCAGAAAGAGTCAGAAAGTGAAAGTGAAATGTCTGATTCAAGTATAGTGTTGTCGCAGACTGAAGGTATAAGCAGAAACTATGAAGTTGATGACATAAAACGTTTTCTTAGTATCACAAAAAACAAAAGAGGAGTGATTGTAAAGGATTATTTCCCTGATCTAAAGCAGTTTTATGACAAAGCCAAAAGTCAAATAGCAGAAGGGTGCCTTTCAAACAAGGAAGTCTACCGTTTGAAAAAGATTGTGAGGATAGTTGGTATAGATTTAAATGAAAATGAGGATTAGGCCTAATAGTATTAGTAATTTGGGTTTGCTTGTGTATTTTTGGTTGTTCTTTTATTTAAGTATGGCTGAAGTGCAGATTGCCTCCTTGAATGTTAATGGTGCTAGAGATTATAGAAAAAGAGCTGAGCTGTATGAAATTATTAAGCAGAAAAAAATAGATGTTACTTTGATTCAAGAAACGCATAGTGATGTGAATAATGTTAATGATTGGATGAAGGAATGGGAAGGGTTATCTTTTTTTAGTCACAACACCACGTTAAGTGGAGGAGTAGCAATTTTGTTTGCAAAAACCTTTAATCCGATCTCGTACCAAGTTGAGGAGTTTTTGAAGGGCAGACTTTTAAAAGTGAGAGCACAAGTGGAGAATTATAATTTTGTTTTTATTTGTGTGTATGTCCCCAACTCAACCATTGATAGGATGTTGTTTTTAGATAAACTATGTTCTGTTTTACAAGATGTTTCTAATGATGAGTATTTATTTTTGGGCGGTGATTTTAATTGTACAGTAAGTAATTGTGATAGAAATCATATTGAACCCCATATGCCCTCAAGAAAACGTCTCATTCGAATAATTAATAAGCATGAGTTACTTGATGTATGGAGGTTTTTTCATGAGGATAAAAGACAGTATGCACGTGATAATGTTTTATCTCTGGCAAGATTGGATAGATTTTATGTGTTTAAGCATCATGCTGGTATTTTTAAAAACTCTTGTATTTTTCCTGTTGGTTTTTCAGACCATTCCATAGTACAATGTTCCTTTATTTTGAATTCTGTCAAGCTTAAAAGTGCCTATTGGCATTTTAATTTAACTTTGTTAGATAATAAGGATTTTATATGCTCTTTTAAATTGTTTTTGGGCTGATTACAGAACAAAAAAAGCATCTTTTCAATCAGTACAAAAATGGTGGGATTTCGGTAAGATACAGATTAAACAGTATTGTCAGCAGTATGCTCACAACAACACCAAAGCTTTAAATCAGTCAATGAAAGACTTAGAGACTGACATAATTAAGATACAAGAATTGGCAGAATCCACAAAACAACAGAGTTATTTGAAAATTCTTTCTAAAAAGAAGAATCAACTGGCAGAATTATTGGGGTTTAAAACGCAGGGGGCATTGGTCCGGTCAAGATTTGTAAGCCTTGACCAGATGGATGCACCTTCAAAGTTTTTTTTTAATCTTGAAAAGAAAAATGGACAAAAAAGAATCATTCATGCTTTGCGATCTGAAGAAGGTTTTCTGTTGTCCAACCCTGTAGCGATTAGAAGGAGGGCAATTGGTTTTTATGAGAAACTGTACAGAAGTGAATTAGGACCAGACAATATCAGTGAGAGTGTTTTCTTCAAGGATTTACCAAAGGTGTCTGATGAAGCTAATGCAGAGATTTCAGGTGCGCTCAGCCTGGGAGAACTGCATAAGGCTGTTCAGAGCATGGAATCCGGAAGGGTGCCTGGAGTCGATGGCATACCAATAGACTTATATAAATGTTTTTGGGATGTTTTAGGAGAGGATCTCTTAGAAGTACTCAATGGTAGTTTGGACGAAGGTCTTCTACCTTTGAGTTGCCGTAGAGCAGTCCTAACCCTCCTTCCCAAAAAAGGGGATCTCACAGAGATCAAAAACTGGAGACCTGTTTCACTTCTGTGCAGTGACTACAAACTTCTTTCAAAGATTTTAGCAAACAGACTATCAAAAATTATGAATAAGGTGATCCATCCGGACCAAACTTACTGTGTCCCCAAAAGGTCAATTTTTGATAATATTTCCCTTATTAGGGATATTTTTGATGTCTCTAAGTTATCAAATATTGATATTGGATTGATTTCGCTAGACCAAGAAAAAGCATTCGACAGAGTTGAACACATATACCTATGGGAAACGTTAAAAGCTTTTGGTTTCAGTAAAAGTTTTATAAATAAAATTAAATTGTTGTACAATGACGTTGAGAGCATACTCAAAATTAATGGTGGCTTATGCACTCCTTTCAAGGTTTTTAGAGGTGTGAGGCAGGGATGCCCACTCTCTGGGATGTTATATTCATTAGCAATTGAACCTTTTTTAGAACAATTAAGAAAAAATGTACAAGGTTTTAATGTGCCAAAGTTTGGAAAAAGTATAAGTCTTTCTGCATATGCTGATGATGTTTTAGTGTTTGTTAGTCAACAGAGTGATGTAAAGGTTTTAATGAGTGTACTTGATGATTTTAAAAGACTGTCTTCTGCTAAAGTTAATTTGGAAAAAAGTGAAGCACTACTTATAGGAGATTGGAAAAAGGATGTTTTTCCCTTCCTCCTGGTTTAGTATGGAAAAAAGGAGGTTTTAAATACTTGGGGGTTTTTCTAGGAGATGAAACAACTGTACAAAAAAATTGGGAAGGAACTACAGAAAAAGTTAAAGGTCGACTTGAAAAATGGAAGTGGTTAATTCCTAATATGTCATATAGAGGTCGGGCCTTAGTTATAAATAATTTAATAGCGTCCTCTTTATGGCATAAATTAACCTGCATAGATCCTCCTTTGCGTCTCTTAGCAGAGATTCAGGCGATCTTTGTTGATTTTTTCTGGGACAAGTTACATTGGGTTCCACAGAGTATATTGTTTTTACCTAAAGAAGGAGGAGGACAAGGATTGGTACATCTCCAAAGTAGAACAGCAGCTTTCCGTTTACAATTTTTACAAAGACTTCTTAGTGGTTCAATAAATTCAAGCTGGAAAGTAGTTGCATGCAAAATACTACACAATCTTGGGAATTTGAAAATGGACAGGAATCTTTTTTTATGGACTTGTCAAGACTGAACATCAATGGAATGCCTATTTTTTATCGAAATGTTTTTAAAGTGTGGAAAATGTTCAAAGTACAAAGAGAAGAACATTTTAAATCTCTTCACTGGCTCCTAGAAGAACCGCTAATATATGGAGCACGTTTTGATTTAGCGTACAATGATTGTACATTTCCTGGGCTCACTGAAACACTTGTGGCTTCCAAAATATGCACAATGGGGAGTCTAGTTAATTTGACAGGACCAGATTTTGTAAATATGGAAAGAGTTGCTATGAGTCTGAAGATTAAGTCAAGACGTTTTGTTTTTCATGTATTAGAAAAATGGAAAAAAAGACTCACTTCTGATGAACTGAAACTTTTATCGGATTACTGTGAAGGCAAAAGTGTGCCTAATGAAAGAGATGCTCTATCTGTTTTTTTCTTTTACCTATTTTAGATGATGTTTCAGGAATGTTTCTAAGCTCTGGAAAATCTTTAAGTCTTAATTTCTTTTTAAGTACTGGTAAATCATTTTATAAAGCTTGTGTTCTTGTTTTTAACAAAAAAATGCTTGATAAAAGGGTTGATACACCATGGCGTGATGTTTTAAAAATGTGTGATGATGATAAACCGGAATGGAGATCATTGTATAAGCCACCTTTAAGTAAAAGAGTTGGGGACATACAGTGGAGGCTGTTACATGGTGCGTTAGCAGTTAATGCTTTTATTTCAGTTTTGAATTCTGATGTTACTGTAGAATGCCCTTTTTGTTTAAAGAGAGAAACTGTTTTTCATGCTTATATGGATTGTTTTAGACTGAAAAGTTTGTTTAGTTTATTACATAATTTATTTGATAGTTTTAATGAATCTTTTTCTATAGATGTATTTATTGTTGGTTTTAGATATGTTAGAAGAAAGAGGTTTATTTGTCAATGTTTAAATTTTATTATAGGTCAAGCAAAATTAGCAATTTATATGAGCAGAAAAAACAAAATAGAACTGGGTGTAGATCAAGATATTAATACTCTGTTTTTAGCTACAGTAAAATCCAGGATACTCATTGATTTTCATTTTTATGCATCCATGGATGACATTATTACTTTTCAAATGAAATGGTGTAAGAATGATGCTTTGTGCTCTATTATTGATGGAAAAATATTTTTTTCTCTTTTATTAATGTAAAACTGTTCCTTGTGGTATAAAAGGTAAATGTAAAATTGTATTTGTTAAATTGTTTTATGTTAATTTTTGTAATAAAGTCTCTTTTCAAAATTCAAATTCTCTCTCTCTCTCTCTCTCCTCTCTCTCTCTCTCTCTCTCTCTCTATCTATCTATCTATCTATCAAACTAAATCTATCTATCTAACTAAATCTATCAAACTAAATCTATCTCTCTATCTCTCTATCTATCTATCTCTCTATCTATCTATCTATCTATCTATCTATCTATCTATCTATCTATCTATCTATCTATCTATCTATCTATCTATCTATCTATCTATCTATCAAACTAAATCTATCTATCAAACTAAATCTATCTATCTCTCTATCTGTCTGTCTATCTATCTATATATATCAAACTACATCTATCTATCAAATTAAATCTATCTATCTATCTATCTATCTATCTATCTATCTATCTAACTAAATCTATCTCTATCTATCAAACTAAATCTATCTATCTATCTATCTATCTATCTATCTATCTATCTATCTATCTATCTATCTATCTATCTATTTCTATCTTTGTAATCTATATCTATCTATCTATATATCAAACTACATCTATCTATCAAATTAAATCTATCTATCTATATCTATCTATCAAACTAAATCTATCTATCTATCAAACTAAATCTATCTATATCTAAATATCTAGCTTTTTATCAAACTCATCTATCTATCTATCTATCTATCTATCTATCTATCTATCTATCTATCTATCTATCTATCTATCTATCTATCTATCTATCTATCTATCATCTAACTAATTCAAACTCATCTATCTATCTATCTATCTATCTATCATAGCAACCACCAGATCACCCAAGCAACCACCTTGAACACCATGGCAACAGCACAGCAACCACACAGAGCACCCTAGCAACCGCATAGCAACCACCCAGAACAGCATAGCAACCTCCTAGAATATCCTAGCAACCTCATAGCAATACCCTAGCAACCACCCAAAGTACCTTAGCAACCGTATAACAACACCTTAGCAACCACCCGAGTACCCTAGCAACCATATAGCTACACCTTAGCAACCACCCCGAGTACCTTAGCAACTGTATAGCAAGACCTTAGCAACCACATAGCAATACCTTAGCAACCACCCCAAATACCCTAGCAACAGCATAGCAACACCTTAGCAACCACCCCTAGTACCATAGCAACCGCATAGCAACCCCATAGCAACCACCCCGAATACCCTAGCAACCGCATAGCAACACCTTAGCAACCACCCCTATTACCATAGCAACCGCATAGCAACATCCTAGCAACCATCCCGAATACCCTAGCAACCGCATAGCAACACCTTAGCAACCACCCCGAGTACCCTAGCAACTGCATAGCAACACCATATCAACCAAACAGAGTGCCCTGGCAACCGTTTTGCAAGATCTATATCTCTCCATTAGAACATCATAGAGACAAGGGGGTTAGTTCATATTGTCAAGTAGCCTTTGGAGTATGATCATTGGTAGCTGCCAAGCCAGTCCCTAGCAACCAAACAGTACCCTAGCAACCATTTTGCAAGATCTATATCTCTACATCAGAACATCGTGCAGACATGGGGGTTGGTTTATATTGTGAAGTAGCCTTTGGAGTAGCTTCACTGGTAGCTGCCAAGCCACTCCCTAGCAACCAAACAGTACCCTAGCAACCGTTTTGCAAGATCTATATCTCTGCATCAGTACATCGTACAGACATGGGGGTTGGTTTATATTGTCAAGTAGCCTTTGAAGTGTCGTCATTGGTAGCTGGCAAGCCACTCCCTAGCAACCAAACAAAGTACCCTAGCAACCGTGTTGCAAGATCTATATTTCTGCATCAGAACATCGTAGAGACGTGGCGGTTGGCTGTTTTGACTCATGCTAGCAATCTGTACTTCCAACATGCTACACATGCTAGTGAATAGCTACATGCTAATATTGATTATCTAAGTGCTAAAGTAAACTAACTATCTATCTATCTAAACTACTAAACTTAAACTTTCAAACTTTCAAACTTAAAACTTGTAAAACTACTTCAAACTTTCTGGACCAGCTTTTTCAATCCAACTTAAAGTTTGTCTTCAAACTTTTTTATCTAGTTATTATTCTTCTTCTTAGACTAAAATTTCTAAATGCATCTCCTCCTAGACTGTTCAAGCTACAACCACCAAACTCGGACTAGACCTTCAGACTGTTCTGACTCGGGTTGCTATATCTTTTCAGACTGATCAGACTCACGGTTTTCCTAAAAAAGCTGATCAAAACTTGGAAAAATCCCATTGACTTTCATTGACGGAATGTTCAAATGAGCCAAGACTATTCAAACTCCAACTGTCAAAATTCAAATTTTGACAGTTGGAGAGGCTCATCAGACTCTATTAGCTGCCATTCTATGTACTATTTCTAATCCATTGAGACTCATTCAAACTTCCATTCTATCTAATATGTCTTTATCTATCTATCTATCTATCTATCTATCTATCTATCTATCTATCTATCTATCTATCTATCTATCTATCTATCTATCTATTTCTCTTTCTAATCTATCTATCTATCTATCTATCTATCTATCTATCTATCTATCTATCTATCTATCTATCTATTTCTCTTTCTAATCTATCTATCTATCTATCTATCTATCTATCTATCTATCTATCTATCTATCTATCTATCTATCTATCAAACTAAATCTATCTATCTATCTATCTATCTATCTATCTATCTATCTATCTATCTATCTATCTATCTATCTATCTATCTATCTATCTATCTATCAATCTATCTTTCTTCTCATCTATCACTTCTCATCTATCTATCTATCTATCCATCTATCTATCTATCTATCTATCTATCTATCTATCTATCTATCTATCTATCTATCTATCTATCTATCTATCTATCTATCTATCTATCTATCACTTCTCATCTCTCTATCTATCTATCTATCTATCTATCTATCTATCTATGATCAACTCTCATAGCAACCACCCAAAACAACCTAGCAACCACCCAGAACACCATTGCAACTGCATAGCAACCACACAAATCACCCTGGCATCATCCTAGCAACCAGCCTGGATACAATAGCAACCGCATAGCAACACCATAGCAACCACATTTACATTTACATTTAGTCATTTAGCAGACGCTTTTATCCAAAGCGACTTACAAATGAGAGTAGTAGAATCAATTAAATCAACATGAGAACAACAGTATGTAAGTGCTGAGTGAAGTCACAGTTATGTCAGTAAACGTTATGTTTTTTTTGTTTTTTTTTTTAATAAATAAATACACAGATAGGAGAAGAATATTAGTCAAGGTAAGTGCTACTACTACTACTGGGTCAAGTGCTGACGAAAAAGATACGTCTTTAGCATTTTTTTGAAAATGGCTAGAGACTCAGCTGCTCGGATAGAGCGTGGCAGGTCATTCCACCAGCCAGGAACAGTCCCGGAGAAGGTCCGTGAGAGTGATTTTGTGCCCCTATGCGATGGCACCACAAGGCGCCGTTCACTTGCAGAACGCAGGTTTCTGGAGGGCGCGTAAGTCTGAAGTAGTGAGTTAAGGTATAGCGGTGCAGAGCCAGCTGTCGTTCTGTAAGCAAACATCAGAGCCTTGAATTGGATGCGAGCAGCTACTGGCAGACAGTGCAGACTGATGAAGAGAGGAGTGACATACGCTCTCTTCGGTTCGTTGAAGACCAGTCTTGCTGCAGCATTCTGGATCAGTTGCAGAGGCTTGATAGTGCATGCTGGAAGGCCAGCCAAGAGAGCATTACAGTAGTCCAGTCTGGATAGAACAAGAGCTTGGACAAGAATTTGTGTGGAATGTTCAGATAGGAAGGGTCTAATCTTCCTGATGTTGTACAAGGCAAATCTGCAGGACCGGGTCGTTGCTGCAACATGATCTGTGAAGGTTAGACCATCATCCATCACCACTCCAGGGTTTCTGGCTGTCCTGGAAGGAGTGATGGTTGAAGACCCAAGTTGAACTGAAAGGTTGTGATGAAGTGTTGGGTTATGCACCCTGAGTACCATAGCAACCGCATAGAAACACCCTAGCAACCACCCCGAGTACCCTAGCAACCGCATAGCAACACCTTAGCAACCACCCTGAGTACCCTAGCAACTTAAACTGCAATCACCCCGAGTACCCTAGCAACAGCATAGCAACACCCTAGCAACCACCCCGAGTACCCTAGCAACCGCATAGCAACACCTTAGCAACCACCCGAGTACCCTGCAACCGCATAGCAACACCCTAGCAACACCCCGAGTACCCTAGCAACACCTTAGCAACCACCCTATCACCCGAGTACCCTAGCAACCGCATAGCAACACCCTAGCAACCACCCAGAGTACCCTAGCAACCGCATAGAAACACCTTAGCAACCACCCGAGTACCCTAGCAACCGCATAGCAACACCTTAGCAACCACCCCGAGTACCCTAGCAACCGCAAAGCAACACCCTAGCAACCACCCGAGTACCCTAGCAACCGCATAGCAACGCCTTAGCAACCACCCCGAGTACCCTAGCAACACCTTAGCAACCACCCCGAGTACCCTAGCAACCGCATAGCAACACCTTAGCAACCACCCCGAGTACCATAGCAACCGCATAGCAACACCCTAGCAACCACATAGCAACACCCTAGCAACCACCCCGAGTACCCTAGCAACCGCATAGCAACACCTTAGCAACCACCCCGAGTACCATAGCAACCACATAGAAACACCCTAGCAACCACCCCGAGTACCCTAGCAACCGCATAGCAACACCTTAGCAACCACCCCGAGTACCCTAGCAACACCTTAGCAACCACCCCGAGTACCCTAGCAACCGCATAGCAACACCTTAGCAACCACCCCGAGTACCCTAGCAACCGCATAGCAACACCTTAGCAACCACCCCAAGTACCATAGCAACCGCATAGCAACACCTTAGCAACCACCCCGAGTACCCTAGCAACTGCATAGCAACACCATAGCAACCAAACAGAGTGCCCTAGCAACCATTTTGCAAAATCTGTATATCTGCATCAGAACATCGTCCAGACATGGGGGTCTTTATCTATGTCTTTATCTATCTATCTATCTATCTATCTATCTATCTATCTATCTATCTATCTATCTATCTATCTATCTATCTATCTATCTATCTATCTATCTATAAGGCCCGCCTAATAGGTCCAATGACGGTTTCCCAAAGGACGGGGAAGGTTTAAGCGTGTATGCCTTTTCAGCGTCTCTGTGAAGTTCACTTAATTTCACTCGTTTAATCTGACTCCAATTTCAAATGATTCTTATTCTAAGGGTTGTGTCTCCAATTAGAAATTAATCATTTGTTATGTATTAATTTAGATATTCGATTATTCTGGTTACCTTATATCTTAAATTATTTCGTTCACTGCAGTCCCAGTATCGCTTTAGAAGAGTTACTTCGGCCGATTTGAGCACTCTTCCCGGACACAAACTCGTCAGTCTGACCTTAAACATTGGATGCAGGGTAAATATCTACCTTTAAGTCGGTCGCGCTCTGCTTACTCGTAACAAAAAGCATAGTTTTGATATATTTACGAAAACTGCAACTTATTTAAGGCAGTGATTGTCAGAAATCGCAAAATTTGAAATTTGCAAAATCTGTATATCTGCATCAGAACATCGTCCAGACATGGGGGTTGGTTTATATTGTCTAGCAGCCTTTGGAGTATCATCACTGGTAGCTGCAAAGCCACTCCCTAGCAACCAAACAGAGTACCCTAGCAACCATTTTGCAAAATCTATATCTCTGCATCAGTACATCGTAGAGACATGGCAGTTGGCTCTTTTAACTCATGCTAGCAATCTGGACTTCCAACATGCTAGCAGTGAATAGCTACATGCTAATAGTGATTAGCTAAGTGCTAAAGTGGGCTAAGAACATGCTAATAACTCTATAAAAACTCCATAGTATCCATCTGTGACAACTACCAATCTATCTATCTATCTATCTATCTAATAAAACTTAAACTTTCAAACTTCAAACTTTTAAAACTTCTTCAAACTTTCTGGCTATGCTTTTTCAAGCCAACTTAAAGTTTGTCCTCAAACTTTTTTATCTAGTTAAGTTGGCTTGAAAAAGCCAACTTATTGATCTACGTCTTAAGTTTATTAAGTTGGCTTGAAAAAGCCAACTTATTGATCTACGTTTTAAGCTTATTAAGTTGGCTTGAAAAAGCCAACTTACTGTAATCCTATTTAAACTTATTATTATTATTATTATTATTCTTACTTGAATTTCCAAGACTAACTCCTCCTAGAGCTTTAACTCCACAAACTCCAAACTCGGGACAATTAAAAGCTCGGAAAAATCCCATTGACTTTCATTGACGGAATGTTCAAATGAGCCAAGACTTTCAAATTCCAACTGTCAAAATTCAAATTCAAACTATGGAAGCCCATTAGACTCAAAAACTCAATTAGACTCAACTGCCATTCTATGTACTATTTCTAATCCATTGAAACTCATTGAAACTCATTAAACTTTATCTATCTATCTATCTATCTATCTATCTATCTATCTATCTATCTATAAAACTAAATCTATATCTATTTATCTATCTATCTATCTATCTATCTATCTATCTATCTATCTAACTCATTCAAACTCATCTATCTATCTATCTATCTATCTATCTATCTATCTATCTATCTATCTATCTATCTATCTATCTATCTATCTATCTATCTATCTAACTCATTCAAACTCATCTATCTATCTATCTATCTATCTAACTCATTCAAACTAATCTATCTATCTATCTCATTCAAACTCATCTATCTATCTATCTATCTATCTATCTATCTATCTATCTATCTGTCTGTCTGTCTGTCTGTCTTGAAAAAGCCAACTTAATAAAGCAACACCTTAGCACCTTAGCAACCACCCCGAGTACCCTATCAACCGCATAGCAACACCTTAGCAACCACCCCGAGTACCCTAGAAACCGCATAGCAACACCTTAGCAACCACCCCGAGTACCCTAGCAACCGCATAGCAACACCTTAGCAACCACCACGAGTACCCTAGAAACCGCATAGCAACACCCTAGCAACCACCCCGAGTACCCTAGCAACCGCATAGCAACACCTTAGCAACCATCCTAGCAACCGCATAGCAACACCCTAGCAACCAACCTGAGTACCCTAGCAACCGCATAGCAAAACCCTAGCAACCACCCCGAGTACCCTAGCAACCGCATAGCAACACCTTAGCAACCACCCGAGTACCCTAGCAACCGCATAGCAACACCCTAGCAACCACCCCGAGTACCCTAGCAACCGCATAGCAACACCTTAGCAACCACCCCGAGTACCCTAGCAACACCTTAGCAACCACCCCGAGTACCCTAGAAACAGCATAGCAACACCCTAGCAACCACCCCGAGTACCCTAGCAACCGCATAGCAACACCTTAACAACCACCCTAGCACCCGAGTACCCTAGCAACCGCATAGCAACACCCTAGCAACCACCCCGAGTACCCTAGCAACCGCATAGCAACACCCTAGCAACCACCCCGAGTACCCTAGCAACCGCATAGCAACACCTTAGCAACCACCCCGAGTACCCTATCAACCGCATAGCAACACCTTAGCAACCACCCCGAGTACCCTAGAAACCGCATAGCAGCACCTTAGCAACCACCCCGAGTACCCTAGCAACCGCATAGCAACACCTTAGCAACCACCACGAGTACCCTAGAAACCGCATAGCAACACCCTAGCAACCACCCCGAGTACCCTAGTAACCGCATAGCAACACCTTAGCAACCATCCTAGCAACCGCATAGCAACACCCTAGCAACCAACCTGAGTACCCTAGCAACCGCATAGCAACACCTTAGCAACCACCCGAGTACCCTAGCAACCGCATAGCAACACCTTAGCAACCACCCCAAGTACCATAGCAACCACATAGCAACACCTTAGCAACCACCACGAGTACCCTAGAAACCGCATAGCAACACCCTAGCAACCACCCCGAGTACCCTAGCAACCGCATAGCAACACCTTAGCAACCACCCTAGCACCCTAGCAACCGCATAGCAACACCTTAGCAACCAACCTGAGTACCCTAGCAACCGCATAGCAACACCTTAGCAACCACCCGAGTACCCTAGCAACCGCATAGCAACACCTTAGCAACCACCCCAAGTACCATAGCAACCACATAGCAACACCTTAGCAACCACCCCGAGTACCCTAGCAACACCTTAGCAACCACCCAGAGTACCCTAGCAACCGCATAGCAACACCTTAGCAACCACCCCGAGTACCCTAGCAACCGCATAGCAACACCTTAGCAACCACCCCAAGTACCATAGCAACCGCATAGCAACACCTTAGCAACCACCCCGAGTACCCTAGCAACTGCATAGCAACACCATAGCAACCAAACAGAGTGCCCTAGCAACCATTTTGCAAAATCTGTATATCTGCATCAGAACATCGTCCAGACATGGGGGTTGGTTTATATTGTCAAGCAGCCTTTGGAGTATCATCACTGGTAGCTGCAAAGCCACTCCCTAGCAACCAAACAGAGTACCCTAGCAACCATTTTGCAAAATCTATATCTCTGCATCAGTACATCGTAGAGACATGGCGGTTGGCTCTTTTAACTCATGCTAGCAATCTGGACTTCCAACATGCTAGCAGTGAATAGCTACATGCTAATAGTGATTAGCTAAGTGCTAAAGTGGGCTAAGAACATGCTAATAACTCTATAAAAACTCCATAGTATCCATCTGTGACAACTACCAATCTATCTATCTATCTATCTATCTATCTATCTATCTATCTATCTATCTATCTATCTATCTATCTATCTATCTATCTATCTATCTATCTAATAAAACTTAAACTTTCAAACTTCAAACTTTTAAAACTTCTTCAAACTTTCTGGCTATGCTTTTTCAAGCCAACTTAAAGTTTGTCCTCAAACTTTTTTATCTAGTTAAGTTGGCTTGAAAAAGCCAACTTATTGATCTACGTCTTAAGTTTATTAAGTTGGCTTGAAAAAGCCAACTTATTGATCTACGTTTTAAGCTTATTAAGTTGGCTTGAAAAAGCCAACTTACTGTAATCCTATTTAAACTTATTATTATTATTATTATTATTCTTACTTGAATTTCCAAGACTAACTCCTCCTAGAGCTTTAACTCCACAAACTCCAAACTCGGGACAATTAAAAGCTCGGAAAAATCCCATTGACTTTCATTGACGGAATGTTCAAATGAGCCAAGACTTTCAAATTCCAACTGTCAAAATTCAAATTCAAACTATGGAAGCCCATTAGACTCAAAAACTCAATTAGACTCAACTGCCATTCTATGTACTATTTCTAATCCATTGAAACTCATTGAAACTCATTAAACTTTATCTATCTATCTATCTATCTATCTATCTATCTATCTATCTATCTATCTATCTATCTATCTATCTATCTATAAAACTAAATCTATATCTATTTATCTATCTATCTATCTATCTATCTATCTATCTATCTATCTATCTATCTATCTATCTATCTATCTATCTATCTATCTATCTATCTATCTATCTAACTCATTCAAACTCATCTATCTATCTATCTATCTATCTATCTAACTCATTCAAACTCATCTATCTATCTATCTATCTATCTATCTATCTAACTCATTCAAACTAATCTATCTATCTATCTCATTCAAACTCATCTATCTATCTATCTATCTATCTATCTATCTATCTATCTATCTATCTATCTATCTATCTATCTATCTATCTATCTGTCTGTCTGTCTGTCTGTCTGTCTGTCTGTCTGTCTGTCTGTCTATCTATCTATCTCATTCAAACTCATCTATCTATCTGTCTGTCTGTCTGTCTATCTATCTATCTATCTATCTATCTATCTATCTATCTATCTATCTATCTATCTATCTCATTCAAACTCATATATCTATCTATCCATCTATCATTACTAGTAGCTGCCAAGCCACTCCCTAGCAACCAAACAGAGTACCCTAGCAACCATTTTGGAAAATCTATATCTCTGCATCAGAACATCATAGAGACATGGGGGTTGGTTTATAATGTCAAGCAGCCTTTGGAGTATCATCACTGGTAGCTGCCAAGCCACTCCCTAGCAACCAAACAGAGTACCCTAGCAACCGTTTTGCAAAATCTATATCTCTGCATCAGAACATCGTACAGACATAGGGGTTGGTTTATATTGTCAAGCAGCCTTTGGAGTATCATCATTGGTAGCTGCAAAGCCACTCCCTAGCAACCAAACAGAGTACCCTAGCAACCGTTTTGTAAAATATATAACTCTGCATCAGAACATTGTACAGACATGGGGGTTGGTTTATATTGTCAAGCAGCCTTTGGAGTATCATCATTGGTAGCTGCAAAGCCACTCCCTAGCAACCAAATAGAGTACCCTAGCAACCGTTTTGCAAAATCTATATCTCCTCATCAGAACATCGTACAGACATGGGGGTTGGTTTTTATTGTCAAGCAGCCTTTGGAGTATCATCATTGGTAGCTGCAAAGCCACTCCCTAGCAACCAAATAGAGTACCCTAGCAACCGTTTTGCAAAATCTATATCTCTGCATCAGAACATCGTACAGACATGGGGATTGGTTTATATTGTCAAGCAGCCTTTGGAGTATCATCACTGGTAGCTGCCTAGCCACTTCCTAGCAACCAAATAGAGTACCCTAGCAACCGTTTTGCAAAATCTATATCTCTGCATCAGAACATCGTACAGACATGGGGGTTGGTTTATAATGTCAAGCAGCCTTTGGAGTATCATCACTGGTAGCTGCCAAGCCACTCCCTAGCAACCAAACAGAGTACCCTAGCAACCGTTTTGCAAAATCTATATCTCTGCATCAGAACATCGTACAGACATAGGGGTTGGTTTATATTGTCAAGCAGCCTTTGGAGTATCATCATTGGTAGCTGCAAAGCCACTCCCTAGCAACCAAACAGAGTACCCTAGCAACCGTTTTGTAAAATATATAACTCTGCATCAGAACATTGTACAGACATGGGGGTTGGTTTATATTGTCAAGCAGCCTTTGGAGTATCATCATTGGTAGCTGCAAAGCCACTCCCTAGCAACCAAATAGAGTACCCTAGCAACCGTTTTGCAAAATCTATATCTCTGCATCAGAACATCGTACAGACATGGGGGTTGGTTTTTATTGTCAAGCAGCCTTTGGAGTATCATCATTGGTAGCTGCAAAGCCACTCCCTAGCAACCAAATGGAGTACCCTAGCAACCGTTTTGCAAAATCTATATCTCTGCATCAGAACATCGTACAGACATGGGGATTGGTTTATATTGTCAAGCAGCCTTTGGAGTATCATCACTGGTAGCTGCCTAGCCACTTCCTAGCAACCAAATAGAGTACCCTAGCAACCGTTTTGCAAAATCTATATCTCTGCATCAGAACATCGTAGAGACATGGGGGTTGGTTTATATTGTCAAGCAGCCTCTGGAGTATCATCATTGGTAGCTGCCAATCCACTCCCTAGCAACCAAACAGAGTACCCTAGCAACCGTTTTGCAAAATCTATATCTCTGCATCAGAACATCGTACAGACATGGGGGTTGGTTTATATTGTCAAGCAGCCTTTGGAGTATCATCATTGGTAGCTGCAAAGCCACTCCTTAGCAACCAAACAGAGTACCCTAGCAACCGTTTTGCAAGATCTATATCTCTGCATAAGAACATCATAGAGACATGGCAGTTGGCTCTTTTGACTCATGCTAGCAATCTGGAGTTCCAACATGCTACACATGCTAGCAATGAATAGCTACATGCTAATAGTGATTAGCCTAATGTTAAATCTAACTACTAAACTAAAACTTAAACTTTTAAACTGAAAACTCTCAAACTTCAAACTTTTAAAACTACTTCAAACTTTCTGGACCGGCTTTTTCAAGCCAACTTAAAGTTTGTCCTCAAACTTTTTTATCTAGTTATTATTATTCTTCTTAGACTAAATTTCTAAATGCTACTCCTCCTAGACTGTTCAAGCTACAACCACCAAACTCGGACTAGACCTTCAGACTGTTCTGACTTAGTGTGCTATATCTTTTCAGACTGATCCAACTTACGGTTTTCCTAAAAATGCTGATTAAAACTGAAAAAAACTCCCATTGACTCCCATTGAAAATCTGAACATTCCATCAAACTCCAACTGTCAAAAATTCAAATCTAAACACACTGAAGCCCATTAAACTCAATGAAGCTTCCATTCTATGTACTATTACTGAGCCATTCAAACTCATTCAAACTCATCTATCTATCTATCTATCTATCTATCTATCTATCTATCTATCTATCTATCTATCTATCTATCTATCTATCTATCTATCTATCTATCTATCTTCTCATCTATCTATCTATCTATCTATCTATCTATCTATCTATCTATCTATCTATCTATCTAACTCATTCAAACTCATCTATCTAAATTCAAATTCAAATTCAAAATTGCTTTATTGGCATGACTGTAAATAATACAATATTGCCAAAGCATACATATAACAATAATAAAAACATCTGTATAATAGAAGAAAATATAAAATATTATAATGCTATCAAATATTACAACATAACTTAAACTTAAATTAACAGTGTAACACAATAGAACATGTCTGAACATTTGTTACCACAGTGGTTAAACAAATATACACACACATGTACGGAGGGTCACTGTGGTGGACGGTAGGGAATCACACTGAGGTCAGACACACACATTACACACATTCACCTGCTGTCTCTCAGGCTGTGGCACATCCACACGTATCTCGCAGCCAGTGCTGCTGTCGGTCCCTCTCCTAATATTAACTTTATTTGTTCTACTTCAGTCATGGCTGTAAAGTTCTTTATTACGTTACTGAATTTGGTGAAGTAGAGATCTCTAATTGATATGTATTTTTGGCAGTGAAGGAGGAAGTGCATCTCTGTCTCGATCTCTCCTGTCCTGCAGTGAACACACACCCTTTGCTCTCTGGGTAGCCAGCTCTTTCTGTGTCTGCCGGTCTCGATGGCTAGACTGTGCTCACTGAGCCTGTACTTGGTCAGGATCCGTCTCTGCTTTGTGTCTTTGACACTTTGGAGATATTCTTCTAATTCATAATTTGATTTCAGTGTTCGATAGAATTGTAATTTACTTTGTGTTTTAGTTTTCTCATCCCAATGTTCCAGATATGTATTTTTAGATTGTTTGAAGATTTGGTTTATTTTGATGTTTGGAGAAGCAGTGCTGGTCTGAGACTGGTTAGTGTTAGTAGAGTTAGTCAGGTTAGTAAGTCTCAGAACCAGCTGACTGAGGTGACTCTTTTCGGGGTTCAGTTCTTGGGTTTGTAATGCTTTAAAATGTAGCGATTCTGTGGGACTTGATTTTAGATGCATCCAGAATTTGAGGGATCTTTTTGCATATTAATAATCAATGGGAATCGGCCTAATTCTGCCCTACATGCATTATTGGGTGTTCTTCTTTGTAATTTTAGGATCATTTTACAGAATTCTGTGTGTAGGGCTTCTGTTGGATGTCTGTCCCATCTAGTGTAGCTCTGATCACTGAGTGGACCCCAAACCTCACTTCCATACAGCGCAATGGGCTGAATGACACTATCAAAGATTTTACACCAGATTGGAATTGGTAAATCAATGTTTTGGAATCTTTTCTTGATGGCGTATAGAGCTCTTCGAGCTTTATCTTTGAGAGCATTCACTGCCATACTGAAACTCCCCGCTGCAGTGACGATCAGACCGAGGTAAGTGTACTGCATTGTGTGTTCTAGGGCGGTGCTGCCTAGACTGAACTGGTATCTGTGTTCCTGACATCTGGGCTTTTTCTGGAAGACCATAACGTTGGTCTTCTTGAGGTTTACTGCCAGGGCCCAGTTCTGGCAGTAGTTCTCCAGCAGGTCCAGGTGCTGCTGTAGTCCCTGTGCAGTGGGTGACAGCAGCACCAGATCATCTGCATACAGCAAGAGCTTGATGTTCTTGTCTTGTAGAGTGAGTCCGGGAGCTGTAGACCGTTCCAGCTGCACCGCTAGTTCATTAATGTAAATGTTGAACAGCGTTGGACTTAGGCTACAGCCCTGCCGCACTCCTGTCTTCTGGGTGAAGAATTCTGTATGTTTGTTGCCAATCCGTATTGCACATTTGTTGTTCGAATACATTGATTTAATAATGTCGTAAGCTTTACCCCCTACACCGCTTTCTAAAAGTTTGTAATATAATCCGTCATGCCAAATAGAATCAAATGCTTTTTTGAAATCGACAAAGCATGCAAATATTTTTCAGTTTTTGGTCTGTTTTACGTGTTTATTGATTAGGGTGTGTAGGGTGTAAATGTGGTCAGTAGTTCTGTGATTTGGAAGGAAGCCAATCTGACTCGGACTCAGGACATTGTGTTCGGTAAGGAAGTTTACAATTCTATTGTTTAAAATACTGCTAAATAACTTCCCCAGATTACTGCTCACACAAATGCCTCTGAAATTATTAGGGTCCAATTTATTCCCAGTCTTATGAATTGGGGTAATAAGTCCTTGGCTCCAGATGTCAGGAAAACAGCCTGAACTAAGTACAATGTTGAATAATTTGAGCACAGCCGTCTGCAACTCAGGTGTGCTGTGTTTCAGCATTTCACCCAGAATGCTGTCAGCACCACAAGATTTCTTACATTTTTGGCTTTTGAGTTTATTTGTTAATTCTTCATGTGTAATTGGGAAGTCGAGTGGATTTTGATTATTTTTAATTGTGTCTTCATAAATTTGTAGATTTTGGTTGATCAGATTATAATTGTCATTGAGTTGTTTTGGTGGGATTTCTTTATATAAATTTTCAAAATGTTTTGTCCAGATTTCTCCATCTTGTATTGGTAGGTCCTGTGGTTTTGCTGTGCTTAGATTATTCCACATATCCCAGAACTGATTCTGATTTATTGAATTTTCTATTTCCTGTAAACTTTTGTTGAGATGGTGTTGCTTTTTCACTCTAATTGTGTCTTTGTATAGTTTTAGTTTTGAACAGTATTCAGTTCTGATGTCTGTGTTTTTTGGTTCTTTATGTTTCAAATTTGATAATTTTCTAAGTTGTTTCCTTAGTGTTTTGCAGTCTGAGTCAAACCATTTGTCATCTTTTGGGGTATTTTTAGTATATTTTTTGCCTTTCTTTTTCAATTCACTTTTATGTGCTGCTTTTTTAAATATGTAATTTATTTCATTTGTAGCCAAATTAACACCATCTTTAGTTGTTTCAAATTTCTTATTAATGAATGTATTTATTAAATTTTGTAGTTCTTCCGAATTGAGGGCTTGGATAAATTTGTCTGGGCTGTCTGGAGCCCATTTGTATCTCTCCTGGACCTGATACATTTTGCAGGTTTCCAGCCTGTTTTGTTCTGGTGTGTGATGAGTTTTGATATAGATGTTAGTTTGGTTATGGTCAGAGAGTGGAGTTTGCTGTTTGACAGTAAATGCACTGAAGGAGGAAGGGTCCATGTCAGTGATGGCATAGTCAACTTCACTAGCCCCAAGACCTGAACAACACGTGAACCTCCCTAAAGAGTCCCCTCTGATCCTGCCGTTAAGAATGTACAGGCCCGAGGCTTGGCAGAGCTGCACTAACTCTTTACCATTTTTATTTACCGTTTGGTCAAGGTTGTTTCTTGGTGGGAGATTTTTTGTGAGGCTCAGGGGTTTTTGGCCAAAGACATATTCATTGCCCTTTGGATCTATGTTATCTGGTTCAGATCCTGTTCTTGCATTAAAGTCTCCACACAGCAGCACATTTCCCTGGGCCTGGAAATGGCTGATTTCTGTGTGGAGGTTGCTCAGATATTCCTCATCATGGTAAGGGGATTCTGCTGGAGGAATGTAGATGGCACAGATATAAGTGTCAGTGCCTGAAATGCCAATTTGGTTGTTTAGTTTTAACCAGCAATGAAATTTTCCAACTGTAGTAACAGAAATGTATTTGGCCAGATCCTCCCTGTACCACACCAGAATTCATCCCGAGTCTCGTCCACGATGGACTGTACTTAATTTAACTGAGGGCACAATTACTTCATAGTAGCCTGAGGGACAGTAGGTAAGCACATCATTTCTACACCAGGTTTCAGTGAGAATGATAATATCAGCATCTTTGATATTTTTCAGAAATTCAGGGTCTGTGCTTTTAGAACCAAATATTGAAGAATGAAGACCCTGAATATTCCAACAACTTATATGAAATGAACACATTACTAATATTAAAGATAAACCTATTTGGTAAGACAGAGAGAAAATAACGTGAAAAGGGTAAACATTTACATTAGTGTTTTTTTTTTTTGTTTGTTTGTTTGTTTTTTTCCCAATAGAGCACTGTGTTTGTGAATGATGTTCTTATCTGCTCAGGAGCTGGTTGCACAGTGTGTGCAGCATCTCTCTGATCTGGCTCAGTTCGCTGGCAGGTGTGGCGGTGGTGGGTGGAGCAGGAGGCCGGGCTGCAGCTTCGGCGTAGCTCTGTGCTCTCGGTTGCAGGGATTTCTCTTGGTGTGGATGTGGGGGGGGCTTTGGTTTCTTCTTCCTCATGGGGGCTTGATGGCCAGCAGGTGGACGTGAAGTTGGTGACAGGTTTACAGGTGTGTAGTGAGCCATAGGTGGGTGTGGGTGTGGTGGATGATGTGGGATGCTTGTCCAGCTGACGTCTTTCCTCACCGGGGTCGGAGGGGTGTGTCTGGGCATGTAGGGGTGGATGGGCCGGTAGTGTTCTGGAGTCGGTAATAGATGTCTTGGTGATGTTGGGCTGCGGCCCAGGGCTGCATCTTTTAAGGTTTTTGCAAAAACCCGCACTGCATCTTTGTGTAGATGGAGCCCATCATACAGGTGTTGGAGGCCGATGTTGTGGTGGTGGACCAGGTGTACATTTGGGAGTGCAGAACATCTGCGGGAAATTTCAGCATTGATGCTGTAGATGATGTGTGGTGGTGTGTCATGTCGTGGGAGAAGTGTGGAGATGATGATTCGGGACTCTGGGAATTTTTTGCTGGCGATTTCTGCCATTTTCCTGACAGCATCAGCAGTGTTGTTGCGCAGCGAGTGGAGGTCATTAGTCCCGGTGTGGATTATAACATATGAGGGGTGTCCTGTGAAGTGTCTGATGACCTGCTGGGCGTGGCCTGTTGTGCTGCATCGCTTTGCAGTGACTTTCTGATGTGGGAAGAGTTTCTGTGGGTCCAAGAACTTTCCATTAGAGTCCATGAGAAGAACATCTGGATCAGGTTCAGGAGGGTGGGCAGGTGATGTGTGTGTTTCTGTGGGTGTCTGTGTGTTTGTGGCAGGCTCGCTGTCTGTGTAGTCTGTAGTAGGAGCTGTGCTGAGGTGAATTGTGTTGTCTTCTGTGTTTTTCTGTAACTGCTCTCTCATTTCTTGCAGCTGTCTGGAGAACTTCTCTTCCTTTCTCTCTTTGTCCTCCTCTAGCTTGCATATCTGTGTGTGGAGAGTTTGGTTTTCGTCTTTCAGTTCCCTGAGAGCTCTTGTGAGTTCAGTGATGGAGGAGTTGGTGTCTTTCTTCAGCTGCCTGAGTTCATCTTTGAGCTCTTGGATGAACATGTTTGTATTGTGTGTGTCTGAGAGTTTGAGCTGAGCATGTTCTCTGAATTCAGTGAAGTCCAGTTCTAGCAAAGCTAAACTGTCTCTCAGTCGACGGTCAGATGGTGAAGGTGAAAGATTGACTGGGTCTTCCTCCTCAGAGTCTGTGCAGTTTGCTTGAGGCTCGTCTCTCTCCTCCTCGACTTTGGCCTTCAGCAGGGGGAAAATCTCCTCGAATGAGTTCAGGCTGGCTTCATTGCCTTGAAGAAGGAAGGTGCCTTTAGTGTAGTAGGTTATGGTGAGGATGGGGTTGTCTGTGTCCAGCAGTTCATCTTTGCATACAGTTAATCTTCCACCTCGACCGATTCTTTCTTTAAAAATGTGCTTATATTCCTCACAGATGGCTGATTTCCATGCCGTAATCAGAGTGGTGTAGAAGATGAGGTTGTTCTTAATTCTTTTCCCATTGAGTTGAATATAGTCAGCATACAGAAGATCAGGATTGTCTCTGAGAGTTTTCTCTTTGTGTTTTTTTCTGGCCTGCACACTTCTGCACTTCTCTGGGTAAGACACCTCCCTGCACTCTGCCTGCGCTGGGGTCGCCATGGCGATCAGACTGATCAGACTGGGCACTGAGCCAAAACTGCAGCCAGCTTAACTTAGCTTTTAGCTTATAATAATGAGAGTTTTCACTTGAATATAATCAAAATATACAGTTTTTGTTAAAGTTTTTGCCAGAAAGTGCTCACCTCTCTGTTTAGAAAGTGAAGATCACCAATTGTGTGAAGTTTTTCAGCTGTAGTTCCTTTAAAAAATCCTTTAGCGTTTTGGAGGGAAAACTGCAGTTAGTGTTAGAGTGGAGATCCAGCAGCCAGATGCTAATCCACAGCTTCCAGTCTTCTTTCTTTTATTAAAATGTATTTTCTAGAGAAAAAAATCAGTCTTTACCAGAGTCCAAGATGTTCATCTGCTGTTTTTTCTTGTTTGTTGTCGTTGTTTCACTCTCTGTCTTACTTTTTGGCTTAATCTTTTATAATTTTTTCAGGAGCTCATCTTTAGAGTGGCTGATCAGTGGCCTCCAGGGGCGGATCTATCTGTCTGTCTATCTATCTATCTATCTATCTATCTATCTATCTATCTATCTATCTATCTATCTATCTATCTATCTATCTATCTATCTATCTATCTATCTATCTATCTATCTATCTATCTATCTATCTATCTATCTATCATCTATCTATCTATCTATCTATCTATCTATCCATCACTTCTCATCTATCTATCCATCTATCTATCAATTCTCATCTATCAATCTATCTATCTCTTCTCATCTATCTCTCTTTTCATCTATCGCTCGTCTCATCTATCTATCTATCTATCTATCTATCTCTCTATCTCTCTTCTCATCTATCATTTCTCATCTATCACTTCTCATCTATCTATCTATCTATCTATCTATCTATCTATCTATCTATCTATCTATGTATCTATGTATCTATCTATGTATCTATCTATCTATGTATCTATCTATCTATCTATCTATCTATCTATCTATCTATCTATCTATCTATCTATCTATCTATCTATCTATCTATCTATCTATCTATCTATCTATCTATCTATCTCATTCAAACTCATCTATCTATCTATCCATCTATCATTACTGGTAGCTGCCAAGCCACTCCCTAGCAACCAAACAGAGTACCCTAGTAACCATTTTGGAAAATCTATATCTCTGCATCAGAACATCATAGAGACATGGGGGTTGGTTTATAATGTCAAGCAGCCTTTGGAGTATCATCACTGGTAGCTGCCAAGCCACTCCCTAGCAACCAAACAGAGTACCCTAGCAACCGTTTTGCAAAATCTATATCTCTGCATCAGAACATCGTACAGACATAGGGGTTGGTTTATATTGTCAAGCAGCCTTTGGAGTATCATCATTGGTAGCTGCAAAGCCACTCCCTAGCAACCAAACAGAGTACCCTAGCAACCGTTTTGTAAAATATATAACTCTGCATCAGAACATTGTACAGACATGGGGGTTGGTTTATATTGTCAAGCAGCCTTTGGAGTATCATCATTGGTAGCTGCAAAGCCACTCCCTAGCAACCAAATAGAGTACCCTAGCAACCGTTTTGCAAAATCTATATCTCTGCATCAGAACATCGTACAGACATGGGGGTTGGTTTTTATTGTCAAGCAGCCTTTGGAGTATCATCATTGGTAGCTGCAAAGCCACTCCCTAGCAACCAAATAGAGTACCCTAGCAACCGTTTTGCAAAATCTATATCTCTGCATCAGAACATCGTACAGACATGGGGATTGGTTTATATTGTCAAGCAGCCTTTGGAGTATCATCACTGGTAGCTGCCTAGCCACTTCCTAGCAACCAAATAGAGTACCCTAGCAACCGTTTTGCAAAATCTATATCTCTGCATCAGAACATCGTACAGACATGGGGGTTGGTTTATATTGTCAAGCAGCCTCTGGAGTATCATCATTGGTAGCTGCCAATCCACTCCCTAGCAACCAAACAGAGTACCCTAGCAACCGTTTTGCAAAATCTATATCTCTGCATCAGAACATCGTACAGACATGGGGGTTGGTTTATATTGTCAAGCAGCCTTTGGAGTATCATCATTGGTAGCTGCAAAGCCACTCCCTAGCAACCAAATAGAGTACCCTAGCAACGGTTTTGCAAAATCTATATCTCTGCATCAGAACATCGTACAGACATGGGGATTGGTTTATATTGTCAAGCAGCCTTTGGAGTATCATCACTCATAGCTGCCTAGCCACTCCCTAGCAACCAAACAGAGTACCCTAGCAACCGTTTTGCAAGATCTATATCTCTGCATAAGAACATCATAGAGACATGGCAGTTGGCTCTTTTGACTCATGCTAGCAATCTGGACTTCCAACATGCTACACATGCTAGCAATGAATAGCTACATGCTAATAGTGATTAGCCTAATGTTAAATCTAACTACTAAACTAAAACTTAAACTTTTAAACTGAAAACTCTCAAACTTCAAACTTTTAAAACTACTTCAAACTTTCTGGACCGGCTTTTTCAAGCCAACTTAAAGTTTGTCCTCAAACTTTTTTATCTAGTTATTATTATTCTTCTTAGACTAAATTTCTAAATGCTACTCCTCCTAGACTGTTCAAGCTACAACCACCAAACTCGGACTAGACCTTCAGACTGTTCTGACTTAGTGTGCTATATCTTTTCAGACTGATCCAACTTACGGTTTTCCTAAAAATGCTGATTAAAACTGAAAAAAACTCCCATTGACTCCCATTGAAAATCTGAACATTCCATCAAACTCCAACTGTCAAAAATTCAAATAGAATCTATCTCTCTATCTCTCTTCTCATCTATCATTTCTCATCTATCACTTCTCATCTATCTATCTATCTATCTATGTATCTATGTATCTATCTATGTATCTATCTATCTATCTATCTATCTTTCTATCTATCTATCTATCTATCTATCTATCTATCTATCTATCTATCTATCTATCTATCTATCTATCTATCTATCTATCTATCTATCTATCTCTCTTCTCATCTATCATTTCTCATCTATCACTTCTCATCTATCTCTCTTTTCATCTATCGCTCGTCTCATCTATCTATCTATCTCTCTATCTCTCTTCTCATCTATCATTTCTCATCTATCACTTCTCATCTATCTATCTATCTATCTATCTATCTATCTATCTATCTATCTATCTATCTATCTATCTATCTATCTATCTATCTATCTATCTATCTATCTATCTATCTATCTATCTATTTATCTATCTATCTATCTATCTATCTATCACTTCTCACCTATCCCTCTTCTCATTTATCTATCTCTCCTCTTGACTATCTTTCTTCTCATCTATCACTTCTCATCTATCTTTTCTCATCTATCTCTCTTCTCATCTATCATCTTATCTATCACTTCTCATCTATCTCTCTTCTCATCTATGACTTCTCATCTATCTATTAACTCATTCAAATTCATAAACTCTATCTATCTATCTATGATCAACTCACATAGCAACCACCCAAAATAACCTAGCAACCACCCAGAACACCATGGCAACTGCATAGCAACTACACAAATCACCCTGGCATCATCCTAGCAACTAGCCTGGGTACAATAGCAACCGCATAGCAACACCATAGCAACCACCCCGAGTACCCTAGCAACCGCATAGCAACCGCTTAGCAACCACCCCGAGTACCTTAGCAACCGCATAGCAACACATTAGCAACTGCCCCGAGTACCCTAGCAACCGCATAGCAACCCCATAGCAACCGCCCCGAGTACCTTAGCAACCGCATAGCAACACCATAGCAACCGCCCCGAGTACCCTAGCAACCACATAGCAACCCCATAGCAACCGCCCCGAGTACCTTAGCAACCGCATAGCAACCGCCCTGAGTACCCTAGCAACCGCATAGCAACACCTTAGCAACCGCCTCGAGTACCCTAGAAACCGCATAGCAACACCCTAGCAACCACCCCGAGTACCCTAGCAACCGCATAGCAACACCTTAGCAACCACCCCGAGTACCCTAGCAACCGCATAGCAACACCTTAGCAACCACCCGAGTACCCTAGCAACCGCATAGCAACACCCTAGCAACCACCCCGAGTACCCTAGCAACCGCATAGCAACACCCTAGCAACCACCCCGAGTACCCTAGCAACCACATAGCAACACCCTAGCAACCACCCCGAGTACCTTATCTATCTATCTATTAAAACTCATTAAAACCCATGAACTCAAACTCATCAAATCTATCTACCTACTAAAACTCATTCAAACTCATAACTTTAAAACTTTAAACTTTATAACTTTTTAAACTTTTTATAAACTTTTTCAAGCCAACTTAAAGTTTGTCTACAAACTTTTTAATCTAGTTATTAAGTTGGCTTGAAAAAGCCAACTCACTGAAATGCTTATTAAACTTATTATTATTATTATTATTATTATTATTCTGAGACTAAAATTTCTAACACTAACTCGTCCTAGAGCTTTAAAGCTAGAACTACTAAATTCAGCTCAAACCTTAAGACTGTTCTGACCAAGTGTGCTATATCTTTTCTAAGTGATCCGACTTACGGTTTTCCTAAAAATGACTATTAAAGCTCGGAAAAATCCCATTGACTTTCATTGACGAAATGTTCAAATGAGCCAAGACTTTCAAATTCCAACTGTCAAAATTCAAATTTAAACTACGGAAGCCTATTAGACTCAAAAACTCAATTAGACTCAAGTGCCATTCTATGTACTATTTCTAATCCATTGAAACTCATTCAAACTAATCTATCTATCTATCTATCTATCTATCTATCTATCTATCTATCTATCTATCTATCTATCTATTAAACTAAATCTATCTATCTATCTATCTATCTATCTATCTATCTATCTATCTATCTATCTATCTATCTATCTATCAAACTAAATCTATCAATTCTCATCTATCTATCTATCTATCTATCTATCTATCTATCTATCTATCTATCTATCTATCTATCTATCTATCTATCTATCTATCTATCTATCTATCTATCTATCTATCTATCTATCTATCTATCACTTCTCATCTATCTATCAAACTAAATCTATCAATCTATCTATCTATCACTTCTCATCTATCTATCTATATATCTTTCTATCTATCTATCTATCTATCTATCTATCTATCTATCTATCTATCTATCTATCTATCTATCTATCTATCTATCTATCTATCTATCTATCTATCTATCTATCTATCAAACTAAATCTATCTATCTATCACTTCTTAGCGACCAACTCCCTAGCAACCAAACAGAGTACCCTAGCAACCGTTTTGCAAAATCTATATCTCTGCATCAGAACATCGTACAGACATGGGGGTTGGTTTATATTGTCAAGCAGCCTTTGGAGTATCATCATTGGTAGCTGCCAATCCACTCCCTAGCAACCAAACAGAGTACCCTAGCAACCGTTTTGCAAGATTTATATCTCTGCATCAGAACATCGTAGAGACATGGCGGTTGGCTCTTTTGACTCATGCTAGCAATCTGAACTTCCAAAAAACTACACATGCTAGCAGTGAATAACTACATGCTAATAGTGATTAGCTAAGTGCTAAAGTGGGCTAAAAACATGCTAATAACTATAAAACTCCATAAAAACTCCATAGTAACCATCTGTGACAACTACCAACCACCTAGCAACATCATAGCAACCACCCAGGTTACCATAGCAACCACCTAACAACCACCCAGAACACCCTAGCAACTGCTTAGCAACACCTTAGCAACCACCCAGGTTACCATAGCAACTCCCTAGCAACCACCCAGAGTACCTTAGCAACCGCATAGCAGCACCTTAGCAACTACTCTGTGTACCCTAGCAACCATATAGCAACACCCTAGCAACCACCCCGAGTACCCTAGCAACCATATAGCATCACCTTAGCAACTACCCCGAGTACCCTAGCAACCACATAGCAACAGCCTAGTAACCATCCTAAGTACCTTAGCAACCGCATAGTAAAATCCTAGCAACCACCTTTCCCTGACTATCTATCTATCAAAACTTCTAAACTAAAACTGAAACTTTCAAACTGAAAACTTTCAAACTTTAAACTTTATAAACTACTTTAAACTTTCAGGCTAGGCTTTTTCAAGCCAACTTAAAGTTTGTCTCAATGAACTTTTTTATCTAGTTAAGTTGGCTTGAAAAAGCCAACTTACTGAAATGCTTATTAAACTTATTATTATTATTCTTCTTCTGAGACTAAAATTTCTAACACTAACTCGTCCTAGAGCTTTAAAGCTAGAACTACTAAATTCGGCTCAAACCTTAAGACTGTTCTGACCAAGTGTGCTATATCTTTTCTAAGTGATCCGACTTACGGTTTTCCTAAAAATGACTATTAAAGCTCGGAAAAATCCCATTGACTTTCATTGACGGAATGTTCAAATGAGCCAAGACTTTCAAATTCCAACTGTCAAAATTCAAATTTAAACTACGGAAGCCTATTAGACTCAAAAACTCAATTAGACTCAAGTGCCATTCTATGTACTATTTCTAATCCATTGAAACTCATTCAAACTCATCTATCTATCTATCTATCTATCTATCTATCTATCTATCTATCTATCTATCTATCTATCTATCTATCTATCTATCTATCTATCTATCTATCTATCTATCTATCTATATATTAAACTAAATCTATCTATCTATCTATCTATCTATCTATCTATCTATCTATCTATCTCTATCTATCTATCTATCTATCTATCTATCTATCTATCTATCTATCTATCTATCAAACTAAATCTATCAATTCTCATCTATCTATCTATCACTTCTCATCTATGTATCTATCTATCTATCTATCTATCTATCTATCTATCTATCTATCTATCTATCTATCTATCTATCTATCTATCTATCTATCTATCTATCTATTAAACTAAATCTATCTATCTATCTATCTATCTATCTATCTATCTATCTATCTATCTATCTATCTATCTATCTATCTATCTATCTATCTATCTATCTATCTATCTATCTATCTATCAAACTAAATCTATCAATTCTCATCTATCTATCACTTCTCATCTATCTATCTATCTATCTATCTATCTATCTATCTATCTATCTATCTATCTATCTATCTATCTATCTATCTATCTATCTATCTATCTATCTATCTATCTATCTATCTATCTATCAAACTAAATCTATCTATCTATCACTTCTTAGCAACCAACTCCCTAGCAACCAAACAGAGTACCCTAGCAACCGTTTTGCAAAATCTTATATCTCTGCATCAGGACATCGTACAGACATGGAGGTTGGTTTATATTGTCAAGCAGCCTTTGGAGTATCATCATTGGTAGCTGCCAAGCCACTCCCTAGCAACCAAACAGAGTACCCTAGCAACCGTTTTGCAAGATTTATATCTCTGCATCAGAACATCGTAGAGACATGGCAGTTGGCTCTTTTGACTCATGCTAGCAATCTGGACTTCCAAAATGCTACACATGCTAGCAGTGAATAACTACATGCTAATAGTGATTAGCTAAGTGCTAAAGTGGGCTAAAAACATGTTAATAACTATAAAAACTTCATAAAAACTCCATAGTAACCATCTGTGACAACTGCCAACCACCTAGCAACATCATAGCAACCACCCAGGTTACCATAGCAACCACCTAACAACCACCCAGAACACCCTAGCAACTGCCTAGCAACACCTTAGCAACCACCCAGGTTACCATAGCAACTCCCTAGCAACCACCCAGAGTACCCTAGCAACCGCATAGCAACACCTTAGCAACTACTCTGTGTACCCTAGCAACCATATAGCAACACCCTAGCAACCACCCCGAGTACCCTAGCAACCATATAGCAACACCTTAGCAACTACCCCGAGTACCCTAGCAACCACATAGCAACAGCCTAGCAACCATCCTAAGTACCTTAGCAACCGCATAGTAAAATCCTAGCAACCACCTTTCCCTGACTATCTATCTATCAAAACTTCTAAACTAAAACTGAAACTTTCAAACTGAAAACTTTCAAACTTTAAACTTTATAAACTACTTTAAACTTTCAGGCTAGGCTTTTTCAAGCCAACTTAAAGTTTGTCTCAATGAACTTTTTTATCTAGTTAAGTTGGCTTGAAAAAGCCAACTTACTGAAATGCTTATTAAACTTATTATTAAGTTGGCTTGAAAAAGCCAACTTACTGTAATCCTATTTAAACTTATTATTATTATTAAGTTGGCTTGAAAAAGCCAACTTACTGATCTACGTCTTAAGCTTATTATTATTATTATTATTATTATTCTTAGACTAAATTTCTAAATGCATCTCCTCCTAGACTGTTCAAGCTACAACCACCAAACTCAGACTAGACCTTCAGACTGTTCTGACTTAGTGTGCTATATCTTTTCAGACTGATCCGACTTACGGTTTTCCTAAAAATGCTGATTAAACCTGGAAAAAACTCCCATTGACTTTCATTGAACTGCCTTGGCTGATCTGAACATTCCGTCCAACTGTCAAAATTCAAATTCAAACACACAGACTCAATTAAACTGCCATTCCTATTTCCAAGCCATTTAAACTCATTCAAACTCATTCAAACTCATTCTATCTATCTATCTATCTATCTATCTATCTATCTATCTATCTATCTATCTATCTATCTATCTATCTATCTATCTATCTATCTATCTATCTATCTATCTATCTATCTATCTAAATCTAACTCTATCAAACTAAATCTATCTATCTAAATCTAACTCTATCAAACTAAATCTATCTATCTATCTATCTATCTATCTATCTATCTATCTATCTATCTATCTATCTATCTATCTATCTATCTATCTATCTATCTATCTATCTATCTATCTATCTATCTATCTATCTATCATCTATCAAACTAAATCTATCTATCTATGTAAATCTAACTCTATCAAACTAAATCTATCAACTAAATCTATCTATCTAAATCTAAATCTATCAAACTAAATCTATCTATCTATCTATCTATCTATCTATCTATCTATCTATCTATCTATCTATCTATCTATCTATCTATCTATCTATCTATCTATCTATCTATCTATCTATCTATCTATCTATCTATCTATCTATCTATCTATCTATCTATCTATCTATCTATCTATCTATCTATCTATCTATCTATCTATCTATCTATCTATCTATCTATCTATCTATCTATCTATCTATCTATCTATCTATCTATCTATCTATCAAACTAAATCTATCTATCTATCTATTTCTCTTTTTAATCTATCTATCTCTATCTATCTATCAAACTAAATCTATCTATCTATCTATCTATCTATCTATCTATCTATCTATCTATCTATCTATCTATCTATCTATCTATCTATCTATCTATCTATCTATCCCTTCTCATCTATCTATCAATCTATCTTTCTTCTCATCTATCACTTTTCATCTATCTATCTATCACTTCTCATCTATCTCTCTTCTCATCTATCTCTCTTCTCATCTATCTCTCTTCTCATCTATCACTTCTCATCTATCTCTCTATCTCTCTATCTCTCTATCTATCTATCTATCTATCTATCTATCTATCTATCTATCTATCTATCTATCTATCTATTTCTCTTTCTAATCTATCTATCTATCTATCAAACTAAATCTATCTATCTATCTATCTATCTATCTATCTATTTCTCTTTCTAATCTATCTATCTATCTATCTATCTATCTATCTATCTATCTATCTATCTATCTATCTATCTATCTATCTATCTATCTATCTATCTATCTATCTATCTATCTATCTATCTATCTATCTATCTATCTATCTATCTATCTATCTATCCCTTCTCATCTATCTATCAATCTATCTTTCTTCTCATCTATCACTTCTCATCTATCAATCTATCTATCTATCTATCTATCTTCTCATCTATCACTTCTCATCTATCTCTCTTCTCATCTATCACTTCTCATCTATCTCTCTATCTATCTATCTATCTATCTATCTATCTATCTATCTATCTATCTATCTATCTATATATCTATCTATCTATCTATCTATCTATCTATCTATCTATATATCTATCTATTTCTCTTTCTAATCTATCTATCTATCTATCTATCTATCTATCTATCTATCTATCTATCTATCTATCTATCTATCTATCTATCTATCTATCTATCTATCTATCTATCTATCTATCTATCTATCTATCTATCTATCTATCTATCTATCTATCTATCTATCTATCTATCTATCTATCTATCTATCTATCTATCTATCTATCTATCTATCTATCTATCTATCTATCTATCTATCTATCTATCTATCTATCCCTTCTCATCTATCTATCAATCTAACTTTCTTCTCATCTATCATTTCTCATCTATCAATCTATCTATCTATCTATCTTCTCATCTATCACTTCTCATCTATCTCTCTTCTCATCTATCACTTCTCATCTATCTCTCTTCTCATCTATCACTTCTCATCTATCTCTCTATCTATCTATCTATCTATCTATGATCAACTCTCATAGCAACCACCCAAACCAACCTAGCAACCACCCAGAACACCATGGCAACTGCATAGCAACCACACAAATCACCCTGGCATCATCCTAGCAACCAGCCTGGATACAATAGCAACCACATAGCAACACCATGGCAACCACCCCGAGTACCCTAGCAACCGCATAGCAACACCCTAGCAACCGCCCCGAGTACCCTAGCAACCGCATAGCAACACCCTAGCAACCACCCCGAGTACCCTAGCAACAGCATAGCAACACCTTAGCAACCACCCGAGTACCATAGCAACCGCATAGCAACACCTTAGCAACCACCCCGAGTACCCTAGCAACCGCATAGCAACACCTTAGCAACCACCCCGAGTACCCTAGCAACTGCATAGCAACACCATAGCAACCAAACAGAGTGCCCTAGCAACCAATTTGCAAAATCTATATCTCTGCATCAGAACATCGTACAGACATGGAGGTTGGTTTATATTGTCAAGCAGCCTTTGGAATATCATCATTGGTAGCTGCCAAGCCACTCCCTAGCAACCAAACAGAGTACCCTAGCAACCGTTTTGCAAAATCTATATCTCTGCATCAGAACATCGTACAGACATGGGGGTTGGTTTATATTGTCAAGCAGCCTTTGGAGTATCATCATTGGTAGCTGCCAAGCCACTCCCTAGCAACCAAACAGAGTACCCTAGCAACCGTTTTGCAAGATTTATATCTCTGCATCAGAACATCGTAGAGACATGGCAGTTGGCTCTTTTGACTCATGCTAGCAATCTGGACTTCCAAAATGCTACACATGCTAGCAGTGAATAACTACATGCTAATAGTGATTAGCTAAGTGCTAAAGTGGGCTAAAAACATGCTAATAACTATAAAAACTTCATAAAAACTCCATAGTAACCATCTGTGACAACTGCCAACCACCTAGCAACATCATAGCAACCACCCAGGTTACCATAGCAACCACCTAACAACCACCCAGAACACCCTAGCAACTGCCTAGCAACACCTTAGCAACCACCCAGGTTACCATAGCAACTCCCTAGCAACCACCCAGAGTACCCTAGCAACCGCATAGCAACACCTTAGCAACTACTCTGTGTACCCTAGCAACCATATAGCAACACCCTAGCAACCACCCCGAGTACCCTAGCAACCATATAGCAACACCTTAGCAACTACCCCGAGTACCCTAGCAACCACATAGCAACAGCCTAGCAACCATCCTAAGTACCTTAGCAACCGCATAGTAAAATCCTAGCAACCACCTTTCCCTGACTATCTATCTATCAAAACTTCTAAACTAAAACTGAAACTTTCAAACTGAAAACTTTCAAACTTTAAACTTTATAAACTACTTTAAACTTTCAGGCTAGGCTTTTTCAAGCCAACTTAAAGTTTGTCTCAATGAACTTTTTTATCTAGTTAAGTTGGCTTGAAAAAGCCAACTTACTGAAATGCTTATTAAACTTATTATTATTATTCTTCTTCTGAGACTAAAATTTCTAACACTAACTCGTCCTAGAGCTTTAAAGCTAGAACTACTAAATTCGGCTCAAACCTTAAGACTGTTCTGACCAAGTGTGCTATATCTTTTCTAAGTGATCCGACTTACGGTTTTCCTAAAAATGACTATTAAAGCTCGGAAAAATCCCATTGACTTTCATTGACGGAATGTTCAAATGAGCCAAGACTTTCAAATTCCAACTGTCAAAATTCAAATTTAAACTACGGAAGCCTATTAGACTCAAAAACTCAATTAGACTCAAGTGCCATTCTATGTACTATTTCTAATCCATTGAAACTCATTCAAACTCATCTATCTATCTATCTATCTATCTATCTATCTATCTATCTATCTATCTATCTATCTATCTATCTATCTATATATTAAACTAAATCTATCTATCTATCTATCTATCTATCTATCTATCTATCTATCTATCTATCTATCTATCTATCTATCTATCTATCAAACTAAATCTATCAATTCTCATCTATCTATCTATCACTTCTCATCTATGTATCTATCTATCTATCTATCTATCTATCTATCTATCTATCTATCTATCTATCTATCTATCTATCTATCTATCTATCTATCTATTAAACTAAATCTATCTATCTATCTATCTATCTATCTATCTATCTATCTATCTATCTATCTATCTATCTATCTATCTATCTATCTATCTATCAAACTAAATCTATCAATTCTCATCTATCTATCACTTCTCATCTATCTATCTATCTATCTATCTATCTATCTATCTATCTATCTATCTATCTATCTATCTATCTATCTATCTATCTATCTATCTATCTATCTATCTATCTATCTATCTATCTATCTATCTATCTATCTATCTATCTATCAAACTAAATCTATCTATCTATCACTTCTTAGCAACCAACTCCCTAGCAACCAAACAGAGTACCCTAGCAACCGTTTTGCAAAATCTTATATCTCTGCATCAGGACATCGTACAGACATGGAGGTTGGTTTATATTGTCAAGCAGCCTTTGGAGTATCATCATTGGTAGCTGCCAAGCCACTCCCTAGCAACCAAACAGAGTACCCTAGCAACCGTTTTGCAAGATTTATATCTCTGCATCAGAACATCGTAGAGACATGGCAGTTGGCTCTTTTGACTCATGCTAGCAATCTGGACTTCCAAAATGCTACACATGCTAGCAGTGAATAACTACATGCTAATAGTGATTAGCTAAGTGCTAAAGTGGGCTAAAAACATGTTAATAACTATAAAAACTTCATAAAAACTCCATAGTAACCATCTGTGACAACTGCCAACCACCTAGCAACATCATAGCAACCACCCAGGTTACCATAGCAACCACCTAACAACCACCCAGAACACCCTAGCAACTGCCTAGCAACACCTTAGCAACCACCCAGGTTACCATAGCAACTCCCTAGCAACCACCCAGAGTACCCTAGCAACCGCATAGCAACACCTTAGCAACTACTCTGTGTACCCTAGCAACCATATAGCAACACCCTAGCAACCACCCCGAGTACCCTAGCAACCATATAGCAACACCTTAGCAACTACCCCGAGTACCCTAGCAACCACATAGCAACAGCCTAGCAACCATCCTAAGTACCTTAGCAACCGCATAGTAAAATCCTAGCAACCACCTTTCCCTGACTATCTATCTATCAAAACTTCTAAACTAAAACTGAAACTTTCAAACTGAAAACTTTCAAACTTTAAACTTTATAAACTACTTTAAACTTTCAGGCTAGGCTTTTTCAAGCCAACTTAAAGTTTGTCTCAATGAACTTTTTTATCTAGTTAAGTTGGCTTGAAAAAGCCAACTTACTGAAATGCTTATTAAACTTATTATTAAGTTGGCTTGAAAAAGCCAACTTACTGTAATCCTATTTAAACTTATTATTATTATTAAGTTGGCTTGAAAAAGCCAACTTACTGATCTACGTCTTAAGCTTATTATTATTATTATTATTATTATTCTTAGACTAAATTTCTAAATGCATCTCCTCCTAGACTGTTCAAGCTACAACCACCAAACTCAGACTAGACCTTCAGACTGTTCTGACTTAGTGTGCTATATCTTTTCAGACTGATCCGACTTACGGTTTTCCTAAAAATGCTGATTAAACCTGGAAAAAACTCCCATTGACTTTCATTGAACTGCCTTGGCTGATCTGAACATTCCGTCCAACTGTCAAAATTCAAATTCAAACACACAGACTCAATTAAACTGCCATTCCTATTTCCAAGCCATTTAAACTCATTCAAACTCATTCAAACTCATTCTATCTATCTATCTATCTATCTATCTATCTATCTATCTATCTATCTATCTATCTATCTATCTATCTATCTATCTATCTATCTATCTATCTATCTATCTATCTATCTAAATCTAACTCTATCAAACTAAATCTATCTATCTAAATCTAACTCTATCAAACTAAATCTATCTATCTATCTATCTATCTATCTATCTATCTATCTATCTATCTATCTATCTATCTATCTATCTATCTATCTATCTATCTATCTATCTATCTATCTATCTATCTATCTATCTATCTATCTATCATCTATCAAACTAAATCTATCTATCTATGTAAATCTAACTCTATCAAACTAAATCTATCAACTAAATCTATCTATCTAAATCTAAATCTATCAAACTAAATCTATCTATCTATCTATCTATCTATCTATCTATCTATCTATCTATCTATCTATCTATCTATCTATCTATCTATCTATCTATCTATCTATCTATCTATCTATCTATCTATCTATCTATCTATCTATCTATCTATCTATCTATCTATCTATCTATCTATCTATCTATCTATCTATCTATCTATCTATCTATCTATCTATCTATCTATCTATCAAACTAAATCTATCTATCTATCTATTTCTCTTTTTAATCTATCTATCTCTATCTATCTATCAAACTAAATCTATCTATCTATCTATCTATCTATCTATCTATCTATCTATCTATCTATCTATCTATCTATCTATCTATCTATCTATCTATCTATCTATCTATCTATCTATCTATCTATCTATCTATCTATCTATCTATCTATCTATCTATCTATCTATCTATCCCTTCTCATCTATCTATCAATCTATCTTTCTTCTCATCTATCACTTTTCATCTATCTATCTATCACTTCTCATCTATCTCTCTTCTCATCTATCTCTCTTCTCATCTATCTCTCTTCTCATCTATCACTTCTCATCTATCTCTCTATCTCTCTATCTCTCTATCTATCTATCTATCTATCTATCTATCTATCTATCTATCTATATATCTATCTATTTCTCTTTCTAATCTATCTATCTATCTATCAAACTAAATCTATCTATCTATCTATCTATCTATCTATCTATCTATCTATCTATCTATCTATCTATTTCTCTTTCTAATCTATCTATCTATCTATCTATCTATCTATCTATCTATCTATCTATCTATCTATCTATCTATCTATCTATCTATCTATCTATCTATCTATCTATCTATCTATCTATCTATCTATCCCTTCTCATCTATCTATCAATCTATCTTTCTTCTCATCTATCACTTCTCATCTATCAATCTATCTATCTATCTATCTATCTTCTCATCTATCACTTCTCATCTATCTCTCTTCTCATCTATCACTTCTCATCTATCTCTCTATCTATCTATCTATCTATCTATCTATCTATCTATCTATCTATCTATCTATCTATCTATCTATCTATCTATCTATCTATCTATCTATCTATCTATCTATCTATTTCTCTTTCTAATCTATCTATCTATCTATCAAACTAAATCTATCTATCTATCTATCTATCTATCTATCTATCTATCTATCTATCTATCTATCTATCTATCTATCTATCTATCTATCTATCTATCTATCTATCTATTTCTCTTTCTAATCTATCTATCTATCTATCTATCTATCTATCTATCTATCTATCTATCTATCTATCTATCTATCTATCTATCTATCTATCTATCTATCTATCTATCTATCTATCCCTTCTCATCTATCTATCAATCTAACTTTCTTCTCATCTATCATTTCTCATCTATCAATCTATCTATCTATCTATCTTCTCATCTATCACTTCTCATCTATCTCTCTTCTCATCTATCACTTCTCATCTATCTCTCTTCTCATCTATCACTTCTCATCTATCTCTCTATCTATCTATCTATCTATCTATGATCAACTCTCATAGCAACCACCCAAACCAACCTAGCAACCACCCAGAACACCATGGCAACTGCATAGCAACCACACAAATCACCCTGGCATCATCCTAGCAACCAGCCTGGATACAATAGCAACCACATAGCAACACCATGGCAACCACCCCGAGTACCCTAGCAACCGCATAGCAACACCCTAGCAACCGCCCCGAGTACCCTAGCAACCGCATAGCAACACCCTAGCAACCACCCCGAGTACCCTAGCAACAGCATAGCAACACCTTAGCAACCACCCGAGTACCATAGCAACCGCATAGCAACACCTTAGCAACCACCCCGAGTACCCTAGCAACCGCATAGCAACACCTTAGCAACCACCCCGAGTACCCTAGCAACTGCATAGCAACACCATAGCAACCAAACAGAGTGCCCTAGCAACCAATTTGCAAAATCTATATCTCTGCATCAGAACATCGTACAGACATGGGGGTTGGTTTATATTGTCAAGCAGCCTTTGGAGTATCATCACTGGTAGCTGCCAAGTCACTCCCTAGCAACCAAAGAGTACCCTAGTAACCATTTTGCAAAATCTGTATCTCTGCATCAGAGCATCTTCCAGACATGGGGGTTGGTTTATATTGTCAAGCAGCCTTTGGAGTATCATCACTGGTAGCTGCCAAGCCACTCCCTAGCAACCAAACAGAGTACCCTAGCAACCGTTTTGCAAAATCTATATCTCTGCATCAGTACATCGTAGAGACATGGCGGTTGGCTCTTTTGACTCATGCTAGCAATCTGGACTTCAACATGCTAGCAGTGAATAGCTACATGCTAATAGTGATTAGCTAAGTGCTAAAGTGGGCTAAGAACATGCTAATAACTCTATAAAAACTCCATAGTATCCATCTGTGACAATTACCAATCTATCTATCTATCTAATAAAAGTTAAATTTTTAAACTTCAAACTTTTAAAACTTCTTCAAACTTTCTGGCTATGCTTTTTCAAGCCAACTTAAAGTTTGTCCTCAAACTTTTTTATCTAGTTATTATTATTATTCTTCTTACTTGAATTTCCAAGACTAACTCCTCCTAGAGCTTTAACTCCACAAACTCCAAACTCGGACTAGACCTTCAAACTGTTCTGACTTAGTGTGCTATATCTTTTCTAACTGATCCGACTTACGGTTTTCCTAAAAATGACTATTAAAGCTCGGAAAAATCCCATTGACTTTCATTGACGGAATGTTCAAATGAGCCAAGACATTCAAACTCCAACTGTCAAAATTCAAATTTAAACTACGGAAGCCTATTAGACTCAAAAACTCAATTAGACTCAACTGCCATTCTATGTACTATTTCTAATCCATTGAAACTCATTAAACTCTATCTATCTATCTATCTATCTATCTATCTATCTATCTATCTATCTATCTATCTATCTATCTATCTATCTATCTATCTATCTATCTATCTATCTATCTATCTATCTATCTATCTATCTATCTATCTAACTCATTCAAACTAAATCTATCTATCTATCTATCTATCTATCTATCTATCTATCTATCTATCTATCTATCTATCTATCTATCTATCTATCTATCTATCTATCTATCTAACTCATTCAAACTCATCTATCTATCTATCTATCTATCTATCTATCTATCTATCTATCTATCTATCTATCTATCTATCTATCTATCTATCTATCATCACTGGTAGCTGCCAAGCCACTCCCTAGCAACCAAACAGAGTACCCTAGCAACCATTTTGGAAAATCTATATCTCTGCATCAGAACATCATAGAGACATGGGGGTTGGTTTATAATGTCAAGCAGCCTTTGGAGTATCATCAATGGTAGCTGCCAAGCCACTCCCTAGCAACCAAATGGAGTACCCTAGCAACCGTTTTGCAAAATCTATATCTCTGCATCAGAACATCGTACAGACATGGGGGTTGGTTTATAATGTCAAGCAGACTTTGGAGTATCATCATTGGTAGCTGACAAGCAACTCCCTAGCAACCAAACAGAGTACCCTAGCAACCATTTTGGAAAATCTATATCTCTGCATCAGAACATCATAGAGACATGGGGGTTGGTTTATAATGTCAAGCAGCCTTTGGAGTATCATCAATGGTAGCTGCCAAGCCACTCCCTAGCAACCAAATGGAGTACCCTAGCAACCGTTTTGCAAAATCTATATCTCTGCATCAGAACATCGTACAGACATGGGGGTTGGTTTATAATGTCAAGCAGCCTTTGGAGTATCATCATTGGTAGCTGCAAAGCCACTCCCTAGCAACCAAACGGAGTACCCTAGCAACCGTTTTGCAAAATCTATATCTCTGCATCAGAACATCGTACAGACATGGGGGTTGGTTTATATTGTCAAGCAGCCTTTGGAGTATCATCATTGGTAGCTGCAAAGCCACTCCCTAGCAACCAAACAGAGTACCCTAGCAACCGTTTTGCAAAATCTATATCTCTGCATCAGAACATCGTACAGACATGGGGTTTGGTTTATATTGTCAAGCAGCCTTTGGAGTATAATCATTGGTAGCTGCAAAGCCACTCCCTAGCAACCAAACAGAGTACCCTAGAAACCGTTTTGCAAAATCTATATCTCTGCATCAGAACATCGTACAGACATGGGGGTTGGTTTTTATTGTCAAGCAGCCTTTGGAGTATCATCATTGGTAGCTGCAAAGCCACTCCCTAGCAACCAAACAGAGTACCCTAGCAACCGTTTTGGAAAATCTATATCTCTGCATCAGAACATCGTACAGACATGGGGGTTGGTTTATATTGTCAAGCAGCCTTTGGAGTATCATCACTGGTAGCTGCCAAGCCACTCCCTAGCAACCAAACAGAGTACCCTAGCAACCGTTTTGCAAGATCTATATCTCTGCATAAGAACATCGTAGAGACATGGCGGTTGGCTCTTTTGACTCATGCTAGTAATCTGGACTTCCAACATGCTACACATGCTAGCAGTGAATAGCTACATGCTAATAGTGATTAGCCTAATGTTAAATCTAACTACTAAACTAAAACTTAAACTTTTAAACTGAAAACTCTCAAACTTCACACTTTTAAAACTACTTCAAACTTTCTGGACCGGCTTTTTCAAGCCAACTTAAAGTTTGTCCTCAAACTTTTTTATCTAGTTATTATTCTTCTTCTGAGACTAAAATTTCTAACACTAACTCGTCCTAGAGCTTTAAAGGTAGAACTACTAAATTCGGCTCAAACCTTAAGACTGTTCTGACCAAGTGTGCTATATCTTTTCTAAGTGATCCGACTTACGGTTTTCCTAAAAATGACTATTAAAGCTCGGAAAAATCCCATTGACTTTCATTGACGGAATGTTCAAATGAGCCAAGACTTTCAAATTCCAACTGTCAAAATTCAAATTTAAACTACGGAAGCCTATTAGACTCAAAAACTCAATTAGACTCAAGTGCCATTCTATGTACTATTTCTAATCCATTGAAACTCATTCAAACTCATCTATCTATCTATCTATCTATCTATCTATCTATCTATCTATCTATCTATCTATTAAACTAAATCTATCTATCTATCTATCTATCTATCTATCTATCTATCTATCTATCTATCTATCTATCTATCTATCTATCTATCTATCTATCTATCTATCTATCTATCTATCTATCTATCTATCTATCTATCTATCTATCTATCTATCTATCTATCTATCTATCTATCTATCTATCTATCTATCTATCTATTTATCTATCTATGTATATCTATCTATTTCTCTCTTTCTATCTATCTATCTATCTATCTATCTATCTATCTATCTATCTATCTATCTATCTATCTATCTATCTATCTATCTATCTATCTATCTATCTATCTATCTATCTATCTATCTATCTATCTATCTATCTATCTATCTATCCCTTCTCATCTATCTATCAATCTATCTTTCTTCTCATCTATCATTTCTCATCTATCAATCTATCTATCTATCTATCTTCTCATCTATCACTTCTCATCTATCTCTCTTCTCATCTATCACTTCTCATCTATCTCTCTTCTCATCTATCACTTCTCATCTATCTCTCTATCTATCTATCTATCTATCTATGATCAACTCTCATAGCAACCACCCAAACCAACCAAGCAACCACCCAGAACACCATGGCAACAGCAAAGCAACCACACAGACATGGGGTTTGGTTTATAATGTCAAGCAGCCTTTGGAGTATCATCACTGGTAGCAACCACATAGCAACACCATGGCAACCACCCCGAGTACCCTAGCAACCGCATAGCAACACCCTAGCAACCGCCCCGAGTACCCTAGCAACCGCATAGCAACACCCTAGCAACCACCCCGAGTACCCTAGCAACAGCATAGCAACACCTTAGCAACCACCCGAGTACCATAGCAACCGCATAGCAACACCTTAGCAACCACCCCGAGTACCCTAGCAACCGCATAGCAACACCTTAGCAACCACCCCGAGTACCCTAGCAACTGCATAGCAACACCATAGCAACCAAACAGAGTGCCCTAGCAACCAATTTGCAAAATCTATATCTCTGCATCAGAACATCGTACAGACATGGGGGTTGGTTTATATTGTCAAGCAGCCTTTGGAGTATCATCACTGGTAGCTGCCAAGTCACTCCCTAGCAACCAAAGAGTACCCTAGTAACCATTTTGCAAAATCTGTATCTCTGCATCAGAACATCTTCCAGACATGGGGGTTGGTTTATATTGTCAAGCAGCCTTTGGAGTATCATCACTGGTAGCTGCCAAGCCACTCCCTAGCAACCAAACAGAGTACCCTAGCAACCGTTTTGCAAAATCTATATCTCTGCATCAGTACATCGTAGAGACATGGCGGTTGGCTCTTTTGACTCATGCTAGCAATCTGGACTTCAACATGCTAGCAGTGAATAGCTACATGCTAATAGTGATTAGCTAAGTGCTAAAGTGGGCTAAGAACATGCTAATAACTCTATAAAAACTCCATAGTATCCATCTGTGACAATTACCAATCTATCTATCTATCTAATAAAAGTTAAATTTTTAAACTTCAAACTTTTAAAACTTCTTCAAACTTTCTGGCTATGCTTTTTCAAGCCAACTTAAAGTTTGTCCTCAAACTTTTTTATCTAGTTATTATTATTATTCTTCTTACTTGAATTTCCAAATGACTAACTCCTCCTAGAGCTTTAACTCCACAAACTCCAAACTCGGACTAGACCTTCAAACTGTTCTGACTTAGTGTGCTATATCTTTTCTAACTGATCCGACTTACGGTTTTCCTAAAAATGACTATTAAAGCTCGGAAAAATCCCATTGACTTTCATTGACGGAATGTTCAAATGAGCCAAGACATTCAAACTCCAACTGTCAAAATTCAAATTTAAACTACGGAAGCCTATTAGACTCAAAAACTCAATTAGACTCAACTGCCATTCTATGTACTATTTCTAATCCATTGAAACTCATTAAACTCTATCTATCTATCTATCTATCTATCTATCTATCTATCTATCTATCTATCTATCTATCTATCTATCTATCTATCTATCTATCTATCTATCTATCTATCTATCTATCTATCTATCTATCTATCTATCTAACTCATTCAAACTAAATCTATCTATCTATCTATCTATCTATCTATCTATCTATCTATCTATCTATCTATCTATCTATCTATCTATCTATCTATCTATCTATCTATCTATCTATCTATCTATCTATTTATCTATCTAACTCATTCAAACTCATCTATCTATCTATCTATCTATCTATCTATCTATCTATCTATCTATCTATCTATCTATCTATCTATCTATCTATCTATCTATCTATCTATCTATCTATCTATCTATCTATCTATCTATCTATCTATCTATCTATCTATCTATCTATCTATCACTGGTATCTATCTATCCATCTATCTATCTACCAAACAGAGTACCCTATCTAACCATTTTGGAAAATCTATCTATCTCTGCATCAGAACTATCTATAGAGACATGGGGGTTGGTTTATAATGTCAAGCAGCCTTTGGAGTATCTATCTATCTATCTATCTATCTATCTATCTATCTATCTATCTATGGAGTACCCTATCTATCGTTTTGCAAAATCTATCTCATCTCTGCATCAGAACTATCTACAGACATGGGGGTTGGTTTATAATGTCAAGCAGACTTTGGAGTATCATCATTGGTAGCTGACAAGCAACTCCCTAGCAACCAAACAGAGTACCCTAGCAACCATTTTGGAAAATCTATATCTCTGCATCAGAACATCATAGAGACATGGGGGTTGGTTTATAATGTCAAGCAGCCTTTGGAGTATCATCAATGGTAGCTGCCAAGCCACTCCCTAGCAACCAAATGGAGTACCCTAGCAACCGTTTTGCAAAATCTATATCTCTGCATCAGAACATCGTACAGACATGGGGGTTGGTTTATAATGTCAAGCAGCCTTTGGAGTATCATCATTGGTAGCTGCAAAGCCACTCCCTAGCAACCAAACGGAGTACCCTAGCAACCGTTTTGCAAAATCTATATCTCTGCATCAGAACATCGTACAGACATGGGGGTTGGTTTATATTGTCAAGCAGCCTTTGGAGTATCATCATTGGTAGCTGCAAAGCCACTCCCTAGCAACCAAACAGAGTACCCTAGCAACCGTTTTGCAAAATCTATATCTCTGCATCAGAACATCGTACAGACATGGGGTTTGGTTTATATTGTCAAGCAGCCTTTGGAGTATAATCATTGGTAGCTGCAAAGCCACTCCCTAGCAACCAAACAGAGTACCCTAGAAACCGTTTTGCAAAATCTATATCTCTGCATCAGAACATCGTACAGACATGGGGGTTGGTTTTTATTGTCAAGCAGCCTTTGGAGTATCATCATTGGTAGCTGCAAAGCCACTCCCTAGCAACCAAACAGAGTACCCTAGCAACCGTTTTGGAAAATCTATATCTCTGCATCAGAACATCGTACAGACATGGGGGTTGGTTTATATTGTCAAGCAGCCTTTGGAGTATCATCACTGGTAGCTGCCAAGCCACTCCCTAGCAACCAAACAGAGTACCCTAGCAACCGTTTTGCAAGATCTATATCTCTGCATAAGAACATCGTAGAGACATGGCGGTTGGCTCTTTTGACTCATGCTAGTAATCTGGACTTCCAACATGCTACACATGCTAGCAGTGAATAGCTACATGCTAATAGTGATTAGCCTAATGTTAAATCTAACTACTAAACTAAAACTTAAACTTTTAAACTGAAAACTCTCAAACTTCACACTTTTAAAACTACTTCAAACTTTCTGGACCGGCTTTTTCAAGCCAACTTAAAGTTTGTCCTCAAACTTTTTTATCTAGTTATTATTCTTCTTCTGAGACTAAAATTTCTAACACTAACTCGTCCTAGAGCTTTAAAGCTAGAACTACTAAATTCGGCTCAAACCTTAAGACTGTTCTGACCAAGTGTGCTATATCTTTTCTAAGTGATCCGACTTACGGTTTTCCTAAAAATGACTATTAAAGCTCGGAAAAATCCCATTGACTTTCATTGACGGAATGTTCAAATGAGCCAAGACTTTCAAATTCCAACTGTCAAAATTCAAATTTAAACTACGGAAGCCTATTAGACTCAAAAACTCAATTAGACTCAAGTGCCATTCTATGTACTATTTCTAATCCATTGAAACTCATTCAAACTCATCTATCTATCTATCTATCTATCTATCTATCTATCTATCTATCTATCTATCTATCTATCTATCTATCTATCTATCTATCTATCTATCTATCTATCTATCTATCTATCTATCTATCTATCTATCTATCTATCAATCTGTCTTTCTTCTCATCTATCACTTCTCATCTATCTATCTTCTCATCTATCACTTCTCATCTATCTCTCTTCTCATCTATCACTTCTCATCTATCTCTCTCCCTATCTATCTATCTATGATCAACTCTCATAGCAACCACCCAAAACAACCTAGCAACCACCCAAAACAACCTAGCAACCACCCAGAACACCATGGCAACTGCATAGCAACCACACAAATCACCCTGGCATCATCCTAGCAACCAGCCTGGATACAATAGCAACCACATAGCAACACCATGGCAACCACCCCATGTACCCTAGCAACCGCATAGCAAAACCCTAGCTACCACCCCGAGTACCCTAGCAACCGCATAGCAAAACCCTAGCAACCACCCCGAGTACCCTAGCAACCGCATAGCAACACCTTAGCAACCACCCGAGTACCCTAGCAACCGCATAGCAACACCCTAGCAACCACCCCGAGTACCCTAGCAACCGCATAGCAACACCTTAGCAACCACCCCGAGTACCCTAGCAACACCTTAGCAACCACCCCGAGTACCCTAGAAACCGCATAGCAACACCCTAGCAACCACCCCGAGTACCCTAGCAACCGCATAGCAACACCTTAACAACCACCCTAGCACCCGAGTACCCTAGCAACCGCATAGCAACACCCTAGCAACCACCCCGAGTACCCAAGCAACCGCATAGCAACACCCTAGCAACCACCCCGAGTACCCTAGCAACCGCATAGCAACACCTTAGCAACCACCCCGAGTACCCTATCAACCGCATAGCAACACCTTAGCAACCACCCCGAGTACCCTAGAAACCGCATAGCAACACCTTAGCAACCACCCGAGTACCCTAGCAACCGCATAGCAACACCTTAGCAACCACCCCAAGTACCATAGCAACCACATAGCAACACCTTAGCAACCACCCCGAGTACCCTAGCAACACCTTAGCAACCACCCCGAGTACCCTAGCAACCGCATAGCAACACCTTAGCAACCACCCCGAGTACCCTAGCAACCGCATAGCAACACCTTAGCAACCACCCCAAGTACCATAGCAACCGCATAGCAACACCTTAGCAACCACCCCGAGTACCCTAGCAACTGCATAGCAACACCATAGCAACCAAACAGAGTGCCCTAGCAACCATTTTGCAAAATCTGTATATCTGCATCAGAACATCGTCCAGACATGGGGGTTGGTTTATATTGTCAAGCAGCCTTTGGAGTATCATCACTGGTAGCTGCAAAGCCACTCCCTAGCAACCAAACAGAGTACCCTAGCAACCATTTTGCAAAATCTATATCTCTGCATCAGTACATCGTAGAGACATGGCGGTTGGCTCTTTTAACTCATGCTAGCAATCTGGACTTCCAACATGCTAGCAGTGAATAGCTACATGCTAATAGTGATTAGCTAAGTGCTAAAGTGGGCTAAGAACATGCTAATAACTCTATAAAAACTCCATAGTATCCATCTGTGACAACTACCAATCTATCTATCTATCTATCTATCTATCTATCTATCTATCTATCTATCTATCTATCTATCTATCTATCTATCTATCTATCTATCTATCTATCTATCTATCTATCTATCTATCTATCTATCTATCTATCTATCTATCTATCTATCTATCTATCTATCTAATAAAACTTAAACTTTCAAACTTCAAACTTTTAAAACTTCTTCAAACTTTCTGGCTATGCTTTTTCAAGCCAACTTAAAGTTTGTCCTCAACCTTTTTTATCTAGTTAAGTTGGCTTGAAAAAGCCAACTTATTGATCTACGTCTTAAGCTTATTAAGTTGGCTTGAAAAAGCCAACTTATTGATCTACGTTTTAAGCTTATTAAGTTGGCTTGAAAAAGCCAACTTACTGTAATCCTATTTAAACTTATTATTATTATTATTATTATTATTATTATTATTCTTACTTGAATTTCCAAGACTAACTCCTCCTAGAGCTTTAACTCCACAAACTCCAAACTCGGGACAATTAAAAGCTCGGAAAAATCCCATTGACTTTCATTGACGGAATGTTCAAATGAGCCAAGACTTTCAAATTCCAACTGTCAAAATTCAAATTCAAACTATGGAAGCCCATTAGACTCAAAAACTCAATTAGACTCAACTGCCATTCTATGTACTATTTCTAATCCATTGAAACTCATTGAAACTCATTAAACTTTATCTATCTATTTATCTATCTATCTATCTATAAAACTAAATCTATATCTATCTATCTATTTATCTATCTATCTATCTATCTATCTATCTATCTATCTATCTATCTATCTATCTATCTATCTATCTATCTATCTATCTATCTATCTATCTATCTAACTCATTCAAACTCATTCAAACTCATCTATCTATCTATCTATCTATCTATCTATCTATCTATCTATCTATCTATCTATCTATCTATCTATCTATCTATCTATCTATCTATCTATCTATCTATCTATCTATCTATCTATCTATCTATCTATCTATCTATCTAACTCATTCAAACTCATCTATCTATTTATCTATCTATCTATCTATCTATCTATCTATCTATCTATCTATCTATCTATCTATCTATCTATCTATCTATCTATCTATCTATCTATCTATCTATCTATCTATCTATCTATCTAACTCATTCAAACTAATCTATCTATCTATCTATCTATCTCATTCAAACTCATCTATCTATCTATCTATCTATCTATCTATCTATCTATCTATCTATCTATCTATCTATCTATCTATCTATCTATCTATCTATCTATCTATCTATCTATCTATCTATCTATCTATCTATCTATCTATCTATCTATCTATCTGTCTGTCTGTCTGTCTATCTATCTCATTCAAACTCATCTATCTATCTGTCTGTCTGTCTGTCTGTCTGTCTGTCTATCTATCTATCTATCTATCTATCTATCTATCTATCTATCTATCTATCTATCTATCTATCTATCTATCTATCTATCTATCTATCTATCTATCTATCTATCTATCTATCTATCTCATTCAAACTCATCTATCTATCTATCCATCTATCATTACTGGTAGCTGCCAAGCCACTCCCTAGCAACCAAACAGAGTACCCTAGCAACCATTTTGGAAAATCTATACTGCCCTACAAAGCAAAAAGGCAGTAACTGCATTTTTGGTCAAAAATTAGTTATTGTCATTTTCATGACATTCAAGGCATCCTTTGTTATGTGACAAAACATCTTGTCTGAAATGTGTGTCGTTTTGGAGAAAAATGGTAGTTGTTTGTACAGTAACTGCAAAAAGCCCTAGTGAAACAAAGCATAAGTACAGTAACATCCATTACTGTATTCTTGTTATGTTTTACCTAACAAAAAATAACCGTTTTGCTGCGCAGTGAAGTTACTGTTTCCATGGTGAACACACACAGCTGATTTCGCGGCATCCTCGCGAGTCGCGGGACGGTTTTTACATTTGCGATTTCACCCTTCTAACTTCACAGACATTTTGTTTGAGATGGCACAAAGCCGAGGAAAGAAAATGGTCGAACTGGCGTTGAAAAGAAAATACCCGGAGAATGGTAAGTAACAGTGACAGATTAAACATTAAGAGGCTCGGCTATCACATAAGCACTTGTCAGCTGCCAGGGCGGGACTTCCTCTCAGAGGTCCATTCAGATAGCATTATGCTAATTAACAGGCGATGTTTTAAATAGCTTTGCTTACCTGCGTTGTTGTCCAGCAGGAGAATATAACTGTCCATAAACACAGCTATCAGTGTAACGTGACAGGTGTTCAACTTAAAACGCACTCTCTTCACAGCCGCTGTTTGAAGACTATGTCCGCTGTTTAGAGCAGTTAGCGAGTTGTGAGCAAAACTGACATCTTTCTCTTTAGTAAGCATCCATGCTTTCAACAAAAAACAAACTTCCGCAGGTATTTACGCCCCCTCCCTCTCCCCCCTTAGCTCTCAGACTCAAACACATTGGTTCCTGTTCCTAAGCATTTATTTATTGCACGGCTTCTTCTTCTGAATATAAAATTATGTTTAATTTGGATTCCCCTAAATTATATTAAAATGTTGTCCCTCTGCATGACTGCAAGCTTCTATGTTTTATCCTATTATTGTAGGCCTAATGTAAATATGAAGCCAGGTTGCGTTTTTGTGTGTTGGCTTTATTTTTATTTTCATTGAGGGTGCAAAATTATTAATTTATTATTGTGTTAGCCTAATTCATGCATTATTTTGTCATATATATATATATATATATATAAAATCTGTAATCTATATACAATCTATTATTAAATGTATGTTTACTAATTTGAAATATCTGTCCCATGTATTCATTTCATTCAGTACTTTGTGTTTATAAACCTACTGAAACAGATACTGCACCGTATAAAATCAACTTGTTTATCTTAATTATCATCCTAAGAGTTTAAAAAAGCCTTAGAAACACTTAGACACAATTATTTTGTTTTGCTCTGTTGAATTGGAGTTTAACTTGCCTATATTGCTCCAAAGACAAGTTTTTTTGGAGTGCTTTAACATTAATGTGATTTGTAGGTATAGCAAATACTACATTACAGATACAGAAACACCCCCAGACACACATTAATCTAATACTCACAAATAATAATGTGGTCCTAAAATAAATGGTCCCAATTTGGACCTTGATACAGCTTAGCAATGTGAGACTTTAAGCAGCCGTTTCAGCACCAGAACAGCTTCCGGGTGGAAAATATTGACCTAAAATGGTCAAATTAGTTTGGGTTTGGTATATCCATGTTCAGGAAAACAAATGGTTCCAATTATTTCAAATACAGTGTATCTAAGACACCCATAGCCCAAGTTGTGGCAAAATAGTTTTTGGAGAATCTGTAGTTACTGCCTTTTTTCTTGGTATGGTGTCACGTTTTTGGTAAGTAATACAAAGCAATAATACAGTAACTGCAAAATAGGGGTAAAATATCAAATTAAATATGAGGATTGATATGTACAAAGAATAAGCTAATATAAAGTAACATAACAGCAACATGTCCAATAATCTACCTACAACTACTTAGGCTGGATGACAGGATAACTTTTAAGTCATTTTTCTCAGTTCTGCACTCTGCGTAGTTACTGCCTTTTTGCTTTGTAGGGCAGTATATCTCTGCATCAGAACATCGTACAGACATGGGGGTTGGTTTATAATGTCAAGCAGCCTTTGGAGTATCATCACTGGTAGCTGCCAAGCCACTCCCTAGCAACCAAACAGAGTACCCTAGCAACCGTTTTGCAAAATCTATATCTCTGCATCAGAACATCGTACAGACATAGGGGTTGGTTTATATTGTCAAGCAGCCTTTGGAGTATCATCATTGGTAGCTGCAAAGCCACTCCCTAGCAACCAAACAGAGTACCCTAGCAACCGTTTTGTAAAATATATAACTCTGCATCAGAACATTGTACAGACATGGGGGTTGGTTTATATTGTCAAGCAGCCTTTGGAGTATCATCATTGGTAGCTGCAAAGCCACTCCCTAGCAACCAAACAGAGTACCCTAGCAACCGTTTTGTAAAATATATAACTCTGCATCAGAACATTGTACAGACATGGGGGTTGGTTTATATTGTCAAGCAGCCTTTGGAGTATCATCATTGGTAGCTGCAAAGCCACTCCCTAGCAACCAAATAGAGTACCCTAGCAACCGTTTTGCAAAATCTATATCTCTGCATCAGAACATCGTACAGACATGGGGGTTGGTTTTTATTGTCAAGCAGCCTTTGGAGTATCATCATTGGTAGCTGCAAAGCCACTCCCTAGCAACCAAATAGAGTACCCTAGCAACCGTTTTGCAAAATCTATATCTCTGCATCAGAACATCGTACAGACATGGGTATTGGTTTATATTGTCAAGCAGCCTTTGGAGTATCATCACTGGTAGCTGCCTAGCCACTTCCTAGCAACCAAATAGAGTACCCTAGCAACCGTTTTGCAAAATCTATATCTCTGCATCAGAACATCGTAGAGACATGGGGGTTGGTTTATATTGTCAAGCAGCCTCTGGAGTATCATCATTGGTAGCTGCCAATCCACTCCCTAGCAACCAAACAGAGTACCCTAGCAACCGTTTTGCAAAATCTATATCTCTGCATCAGAACATCGTACAGACATGGGGGTTGGTTTATATTGTCAAGCAGCCTTTGGAGTATCATCATTGGTAGCTGCAAAGCCACTCCCTAGCAACCAAATAGAGTACCCTAGCAACGGTTTTGCAAAATCTATATCTCTGCATCAGAACATCGTACAGACATGGGGATTGGTTTATATTGTCAAGCAGCCTTTGGAGTATCATCACTGATAGCTGCCTAGCCACTCCCTAGCAACCAAACAGAGTACCCTAGCAACCGTTTTGCAAGATCTATATCTCTGCATAAGAACATCATAGAGACATGGCAGTTGGCTCTTTTGACTCATGCTAGCAATCTGGACTTCCAACATGCTACACATGCTAGCAATGAATAGCTACATGCTAATAGTGATTAGCCTAATGTTAAATCTAACTACTAAACTAAAACTTAAACTTTTAAACTGAAAACTCTCAAACTTCAAACTTTTAAAACTACTTCAAACTTTCTGGACCGGCTTTTTCAAGCCAACTTAAAGTTTGTCCTCAAACTTTTTTATCTAGTTATTATTATTCTTCTTAGACTAAATTTCTAAATGCTACTCCTCCTAGACTGTTCAAGCTACAACCACCAAACTCGGACTAGACCTTCAGACTGTTCTGACTTAGTGTGCTATATCTTTTCAGACTGATCCAACTTACGGTTTTCCTAAAAATGCTGATTAAAACTGAAAAAAACTCCCATTGACTCCCATTGAAAATCTGAACATTCCATCAAACTCCAACTGTCAAAAATTCAAATCTAAACACACTGAAGCCCATTAAACTCAATGAAGCTTCCATTCTATGTACTATTACTGAGCCATTCAAACTCATTCAAACTCATCTATCTATCTATCTATCTATCTATCTATCTATCTATCTATCTATCTATCTATCTATCTATCTATCTATCTATCTATCTATCTATCTATCTATCTATCTATCTATCTATCTATCTAACTCATTCAAACTCATCTATCTATCTGTCTGTCTATCTATCTATCTATCTATCTATCTATCTATCTATCTATCTATCTATCTATCTATCCATCACTTCTCATCTATCTATCCATCTATCTATCACTTCTCATCTATCAATCTATCTATCTCTTCTCATCTATCTCTCTTTTCATCTATCGCTCGTCTCATCTATCTATCTATCTCTCTATCTCTCTTCTCATCTATCATTTCTCATCTATCACTTCTCATCTATCTATCTATCTATCTATCTATGTATCTATCTATGTATCTATGTATCTATCTATCTATCTATCTATCTATCTATCTATCTATCTATCTATCTATCTATCTATCTATCTATCTATCTATCTATCTATCTATCTATCTATCTATCTATCTATCTATCTATCTATCTATCTATCTATATATCTATCTATCTATATATCTATCTATCTCATTCAAACTCATCTATCTATCTATCCATCTATCATAACTGGTAGCTGCCAAGCCACTTCCTAGCAACCAAACAGAGTACCCTAGCAACCATTTTGGAAAATCTATATCTCTGCATCAGAACATCATAGAGACATGGGGTTTGGTTTATAATGTCAAGCAGCCTTTGGAGTATCATCACTGGTAGCTGCCAAGCCACTCCCTAGCAACCAAAGAGAGTACCCTAGCAACCGTTTTGCAAAATCTATATCTCTGCATCAGAACATCGTACAGACATAGGGGTTGGTTTATATTGTCAAGCAGCCTTTGGAGTATCATCATTGGTAGCTGCAAAGCCACTCCCTAGCAACCAAACAGAGTACCCTAGCAACCGTTTTGTAAAATATATAACTCTGCATCAGAACATTGTACAGACATGGGGGTTGGTTTATATTGTCAAGCAGCCTTTGGAGTATCATCATTGGTAGCTGCAAAGCCACTCCTTAGCAACCAAATAGAGTACCCTAGCAACCGTTTTGCAAAATCTATATCTCTGCATCAGAACATCGTACAGACATGGGGGTTGGTTTATATTGTCAAGCAGCCTTTGGAGTATCATCATTGGTAGCTGCAAAGCCACTCCCTAGCAACCAAATAGAGTACCCTAGCAACCGTTTTGCAAAATCTATATCTCTGCATCAGAACATCGTACAGACATGGGGGTTGGTTTATATTGTCAAGCAGCCTTTGGAGTATCATCATTGGTAGCTGCAAAGCCACTCCCTAGCAACCAAATAGAGTACCCTAGCAACCGTTTTGCAAAATCTATATCTCTGCATCAGAACATCGTACAGACATGGGGATTGGTTTATATTGTCAAGCAGCCTTTGGAGTATCATCACTGGTAGCTGCCAAGCCACTCCCTAGCAACCAAACAGAGTACCCTAGCAACCGTTTTGCAAGATCTATATCTCTGCATAAGAACATCGTAGAGACATGGCGGTTGGCTCTTTTGACTCATGCTAGTAATCTGGACTTCCAACATGCTACACATGCTAGCAGTGAATAGCTACATGCTAATAGTGATTAGCCTAATGTTAAATCTAACTACTAAACTAAAACTTAAACTTTTAAACTGAAAACTCTCAAACTTCGCACTTTTAAAACTACTTCAAACTTTCTGGACCGGCTTTTTCAAGCCAACTTAAAGTTTGTCCTCAAACTTTTTATCTAGTTATTATTATTCTTCTTAGACTAAAATTTCTAACATGCTAACTCCTCCTAGACCGTTAAAGCTACGACCACCAAACTCGGGTCAGACCTTCAGACTGTTCTGACTTAGTGTGCTATATCTTTTCAGACTGATCGGACTTACGGTTTTCCTACAAATGACGATCAAAACTCGGAAAAACTCCCATTGACTTTCATTGACGGAATGTTCAAATGAGCCAAGACTTTCAAATTCCAACTGTCAAAATTCAAATTTAAACTACGGAAGCCTATTAGACTCAAAAACTCAATTAGACTCAAGTGCCATTCTATGTACTATTTCTAATCCATTGAAACTCATTCAAACTCATCTATCTATCTATCTATCTATCTATCTATCTATCTATCTATCTATCTATCTATCTATCTATCTATCTATCTATCTATCTATCTATCTATCTATCTATCTATCTATCTATCTATCTATCTATCTAACTCATTCAAACTCATCTATCTATCTGTCTGTCTATCTATCTATCTATCTATCTATCTATCTATCTATCTATCTATCTATCTATCTATCTATCTATCTATCTATCTATCTATCTATCTATCTATCTATCTATCTATCTATCTATCTATCTATCTATCACTTCTCATCTATCTATCCATCTATCTATCACTTCTCATCTATCAATCTATCTATCTCTTCTCATCTATCTCTCTTTTCATCTATCGCTCGTCTCATCTATCTATCTATCTCTCTATCTCTCTTCTCATCTATCATTTCTCATCTATCACTTCTCATCTATCTATCTATCTATCTATCTATCTATCTATCTATCTATCTATCTATCTATGTATCTATCTATGTATCTATGTATCTATCTATCTATCTATCTATCTATCTATCTATCTATCTATCTATCTATCTATCTATCTATCTATCTATCTATCTATATATCTATCTATCTATATATCTATCTATCTCATTCAAACTCATCTATCTATCTATCCATCTATCATAACTGGTAGCTGCCAAGCCACTTCCTAGCAACCAAACAGAGTACCCTAGCAACCATTTTGGAAAATCTATATCTCTGCATCAGAACATCATAGAGACATGGGGTTTGGTTTATAATGTCAAGCAGCCTTTGGAGTATCATCACTGGTAGCTGCCAAGCCACTCCCTAGCAACCAAAGAGAGTACCCTAGCAACCGTTTTGCAAAATCTATATCTCTGCATCAGAACATCGTACAGACATAGGGGTTGGTTTATATTGTCAAGCAGCCTTTGGAGTATCATCATTGGTAGCTGCAAAGCCACTCCCTAGCAACCAAACAGAGTACCCTAGCAACCGTTTTGTAAAATATATAACTCTGCATCAGAACATTGTACAGACATGGGGGTTGGTTTATATTGTCAAGCAGCCTTTGGAGTATCATCATTGGTAGCTGCAAAGCCACTCCTTAGCAACCAAATAGAGTACCCTAGCAACCGTTTTGCAAAATCTATATCTCTGCATCAGAACATCGTACAGACATGGGGGTTGGTTTTTATTGTCAAGCAGCCTTTGGAGTATCATCATTGGTAGCTGCAAAGCCACTCCCTAGCAACCAAATAGAGTACCCTAGCAACCGTTTTGCAAAATCTATATCTCTGCATCAGAACATCGTACAGACATGGGGATTGGTTTATATTGTCAAGCAGCCTTTGGAGTATCATCACTGGTAGCTGCCTAGCCACTTCCTAGCAACCAAATAGAGTACCCTAGCAACCGTTTTGCAAAATCTATATCTCTGCATCAGAACATCGTACAGACATGGGGGTTGGTTTATATTGTCAAGCAGCCTCTGGAGTATCATCATTGGTAGCTGCTAATCCACTCCCTAGCAACCAAACAGAGTACCCTAGCAACCGTTTTGCAAAATCTATATCTCTGCATCAGAACATTGTACAGACATGGGGGTTGGTTTATATTGTCAAGCAGCCTTTGGAGTATCATCATTGGTAGCTGCAAAGCCACTCCCTAGCAACCAAATAGAGTACCCTAGCAACGGTTTTGCAAAATCTATATCTCTGCATCAGAACATCGTACAGACATGGGGATTGGTTTATATTGTCAAGCAGCCTTTGGAGTATCATCACTGATAGCTGCCTAGCCACTCCCTAGCAACCAAACAGAGTACCCTAGCAACCGTTTTGCAAGATCTATATCTCTGCATAAGAACATCATAGAGACATGGCAGTTGGCTCTTTTGACTCATGCTAGCAATCTGGACTTCCAACATGCTACACATGCTAGCAATGAATAGCTACATGCTAATAGTGATTAGCCTAATGATAAATCTAACTACTAAACCAAAACTTAAACTTTTAAACTGAAAACTCTCAAACTTCAAACTTTTAAAACTACTTCAAACTTTCTGGACCGGCTTTTTCAAGCCAACTTAAAGTTTGTCCTCAAACTTTTTTATCTAGTTATTATTATTCTTCTTAGACTAAATTTCTAAATGCTACTCCTCCTAGACTGTTCAAGCTACAACCACCAAACTCGGACTAGACCTTCAGACTGTTCTGACTTAGTGTGCTATATCTTTTCAGACTGATCCAACTTACGGTTTTCCTAAAAATGCTGATTAAAACTGAAAAAAAACTCCCATTGACTCCCATTGAAAATCTGAACATTCCATCAAACTCCAACTGTCAAAAATTCAAATAGAATCTATCTCTCTATCTCTCTTCTCATCTATCATTTCTCATCTATCACTTCTCATCTATCTATCTATCTATCTATGTATCTATGTATCTATCTATGTATCTATCTATGTATCTATCTATCTATCTTTCTATCTATGTATCTATCTATCTATCTATCTATCTATCTATCTATCTATCTATCTATCTATCTATCTATCTATCTATCTATCTATCTATCTATCTATCTATCTAACTCATTCAAACTCATCTATCTATCTGTCTGTCTATCTATCTATCTATCTATCTATCTATCTATCTATCCATCACTTCTCATCTATCTATCCATCTATCTATCACTTCTCATCTATCAATCTATCTATCTCTTCTCATCTATCTCTCTTTTCATCTATCGCTCGTCTCATCTATCTATCTATCTCTCTATCTCTCTTCTCATCTATCATTTCTCATCTATCACTTCTCATCTATCTATCTATCTATCTATCTATCTATGTATCTATGTATCTATGTATCTATCTATCTATCTATCTATCTATCTATCTATCTATCTATCTATCTATCTATCTATCTATCTATCTATCTATCTATCTATCTATCTATCTATCTATCTCATTCAAACTCATCTATCTATCTATCCATCTATCATTACTGGTAGCTGCCAAGCCACTCCCTAGCAACCAAACAGAGTACCCTAGCAACCATTTTGGAAAATCTATATCTCTGCATCAGAACATCATAGAGACATGGGGGTTGGTTTATAATGTCAAGCAGCCTTTGGAGTATCATCACTGGTAGCTGCCAAGCCACTCCCTAGCAACCAAACAGAGTACCCTAGCAACCGTTTTGCAAAATCTATATCTCTGCATCAGAACATCGTACAGACATAGGGGTTGGTTTATATTGTCAAGCAGCCTTTGGAGTATCATCATTGGTAGCTGCAAAGCCACTCCCTAGCAACCAAACAGAGTACCCTAGCAACCGTTTTGTAAAATATATAACTCTGCATCAGAACATTGTACAGACATGGGGGTTGGTTTATATTGTCAAGCAGCCTTTGGAGTATCATCATTGGTAGCTGCAAAGCCACTCCTTAGCAACCAAATAGAGTACCCTAGCAACCGTTTTGCAAAATCTATATCTCTGCATCAGAACATCGTACAGACATGGGGATTGGTTTATATTGTCAAGCAGCCTTTGGAGTATCATCATTGGTAGCTGCAAAGCCACTCCCTAGCAACCAAATAGAGTACCCTAGCAACCGTTTTGCAAAATCTATATCTCTGCATCAGAACATCGTACAGACATGGGGGTTGGTTTATATTGTCAAGCAGCCTTTGGAGTATCATCATTGGTAGCTGCAAAGCCACTCCCTAGCAACCAAATAGAGTACCCTAGCAACGGTTTTGCAAAATCTATATCTCTGCATCAGAACATCGTACAGACATGGGGATTGGTTTATATTGTCAAGCAGCCTTTGGAGTATCATCACTGATAGCTGCCTAGCCACTCCCTAGCAACCAAACAGAGTACCCTAGCAACCGTTTTGCAAGATCTATATCTCTGCATAAGAACATCATAGAGACATGGCAGTTGGCTCTTTTGACTCATGCTAGCAATCTGGACTTCCAACATGCTACACATGCTAGCAATGAATAGCTACATGCTAATAGTGATTAGCCTAATGTTAAATCTAACTACTAAACTAAAACTTAAACTTTTAAACTGAAAACTCTCAAACTTCAAACTTTTAAAACTACTTCAAACTTTCTGGACCGGCTTTTTCAAGCCAACTTAAAGTTTGTCCTCAAACTTTTTTATCTAGTTATTATTATTCTTCTTAGACTAAATTTCTAAATGCTACTCCTCCTAGACTGTTCAAGCTACAACCACCAAACTCGGACTAGACCTTCAGACTGTTCTGACTTAGTGTGCTATATCTTTTCAGACTGATCCAACTTACGGTTTTCCTAAAAATGCTGATTAAAACTGAAAAAAACTCCCATTGACTCCCATTGAAAATCTGAACATTCCATCAAACTCCAACTGTCAAAAATTCAAATCTAAACACACTGAAGCCCATTAAACTCAATGAAGCTTCCATTCTATGTACTATTACTGAGCCATTCAAACTCATTCAAACTCATCTATCTATCTATCTATCTATCTATCTATCTATCTATCTATCTATCTATCTATCTATCTATCTATCTATCTATCTATCTATCTATCTATCTATCTATCTATCTATCTATCTATCTATCTATCTATCTATCTATCTATCTAACTCATTCAAACTCATCTATCTATCTGTCTGTCTATCTATCTATCTATCTATCTATCTATCTATCTATCTATCTATCTATCTATCTATCTATCTATCTATCTATCTATCTATCTATCTATCTATCTATCTATCTATCTATCTATCCATCACTTCTCATCTATCTATCCATCTATCTATCACTTCTCATCTATCAATCTATCTATCTCTTCTCATCTATCTCTCTTTTCATCTATCGCTCGTCTCATCTATCTATCTATCTCTCTATCTCTCTTCTCATCTATCATTTCTCATCTATCACTTCTCATCTATCTATCTATCTATCTATCTATCTATCTATCTATCTATCTATCTATGTATCTATCTATGTATCTATGTATCTATCTATCTATCTATCTATCTATCTATCTATCTATCTATCTATCTATCTATCTATCTATCTATCTATATATCTATCTATCTATATATCTATCTATCTCATTCAAACTCATCTATCTATCTATCCATCTATCATAACTGGTAGCTGCCAAGCCACTTCCTAGCAACCAAACAGAGTACCCTAGCAACCATTTTGGAAAATCTATATCTCTGCATCAGAACATCATAGAGACATGGGGTTTGGTTTATAATGTCAAGCAGCCTTTGGAGTATCATCACTGGTAGCTGCCAAGCCACTCCCTAGCAACCAAAGAGAGTACCCTAGCAACCGTTTTGCAAAATCTATATCTCTGCATCAGAACATCGTACAGACATAGGGGTTGGTTTATATTGTCAAGCAGCCTTTGGAGTATCATCATTGGTAGCTGCAAAGCCACTCCCTAGCAACCAAACAGAGTACCCTAGCAACCGTTTTGTAAAATATATAACTCTGCATCAGAACATTGTACAGACATGGGGGTTGGTTTATATTGTCAAGCAGCCTTTGGAGTATCATCATTGGTAGCTGCAAAGCCACTCCTTAGCAACCAAATAGAGTACCCTAGCAACCGTTTTGCAAAATCTATATCTCTGCATCAGAACATCGTACAGACATGGGGGTTGGTTTTTATTGTCAAGCAGCCTTTGGAGTATCATCATTGGTAGCTGCAAAGCCACTCCCTAGCAACCAAATAGAGTACCCTAGCAACCGTTTTGCAAAATCTATATCTCTGCATCAGAACATCGTACAGACATGGGGATTGGTTTATATTGTCAAGCAGCCTTTGGAGTATCATCACTGGTAGCTGCCTAGCCACTTCCTAGCAACCAAATAGAGTACCCTAGCAACCGTTTTGCAAAATCTATATCTCTGCATCAGAACATCGTACAGACATGGGGGTTGGTTTATATTGTCAAGCAGCCTCTGGAGTATCATCATTGGTAGCTGCTAATCCACTCCCTAGCAACCAAACAGAGTACCCTAGCAACCGTTTTGCAAAATCTATATCTCTGCATCAGAACATTGTACAGACATGGGGGTTGGTTTATATTGTCAAGCAGCCTTTGGAGTATCATCATTGGTAGCTGCAAAGCCACTCCCTAGCAACCAAATAGAGTACCCTAGCAACGGTTTTGCAAAATCTATATCTCTGCATCAGAACATCGTACAGACATGGGGATTGGTTTATATTGTCAAGCAGCCTTTGGAGTATCATCACTGATAGCTGCCTAGCCACTCCCTAGCAACCAAACAGAGTACCCTAGCAACCGTTTTGCAAGATCTATATCTCTGCATAAGAACATCATAGAGACATGGCAGTTGGCTCTTTTGACTCATGCTAGCAATCTGGACTTCCAACATGCTACACATGCTAGCAATGAATAGCTACATGCTAATAGTGATTAGCCTAATGATAAATCTAACTACTAAACCAAAACTTAAACTTTTAAACTGAAAACTCTCAAACTTCAAACTTTTAAAACTACTTCAAACTTTCTGGACCGGCTTTTTCAAGCCAACTTAAAGTTTGTCCTCAAACTTTTTTATCTAGTTATTATTATTCTTCTTAGACTAAATTTCTAAATGCTACTCCTCCTAGACTGTTCAAGCTACAACCACCAAACTCGGACTAGACCTTCAGACTGTTCTGACTTAGTGTGCTATATCTTTTCAGACTGATCCAACTTACGGTTTTCCTAAAAATGCTGATTAAAACTGAAAAAAACTCCCATTGACTCCCATTGAAAATCTGAACATTCCATCAAACTCCAACTGTCAAAAATTCAAATAGAATCTATCTCTCTATCTCTCTTCTCATCTATCATTTCTCATCTATCACTTCTCATCTATCTGTCTATCTATCTATGTATCTATGTATCTATCTATGTATCTATCTATGTATCTATCTATCTATCTTTCTATCTATGTATCTATCTATCTATCTATCTATCTATCTATCTATCTATCTATCTATCTATCTATCTATCTATCTATCTATCTATCTATCTATCTATCTATCTATCTATCTATCTAACTCATTCAAACTCATCTATCTATCTGTCTGTCTATCTATCTATCTATCTATCCATCACTTCTCATCTATCTATCCATCTATCTATCACTTCTCATCTATCAATCTATCTATCTCTTCTCATCTATCTCTCTTTTCATCTATCGCTCGTCTCATCTATCTATCTATCTCTCTATCTCTCTTCTCATCTATCATTTCTCATCTATCACTTCTCATCTATCTATCTATCTATCTATCTATCTATCTATGTATCTATGTATCTATGTATCTATGTATCTATCTATCTATCTATCTATCTATCTATCTATCTATCTATCTATCTATCTATCTATCTATCTCATTCAAACTCATCTATCTATCTATCCATCTATCATTACTGGTAGCTGCCAAGCCACTCCCTAGCAACCAAACAGAGTACCCTAGCAACCATTTTGGAAAATCTATATCTCTGCATCAGAACATCATAGAGACATGGGGGTTGGTTTATAATGTCAAGCAGCCTTTGGAGTATCATCACTGGTAGCTGCCAAGCCACTCCCTAGCAACCAAACAGAGTACCCTAGCAACCGTTTTGCAAAATCTATATCTCTGCATCAGAACATCGTACAGACATAGGGGTTGGTTTATATTGTCAAGCAGCCTTTGGAGTATCATCATTGGTAGCTGCAAAGCCACTCCCTAGCAACCAAACAGAGTACCCTAGCAACCGTTTTGTAAAATATATAACTCTGCATCAGAACATTGTACAGACATGGGGGTTGGTTTATATTGTCAAGCAGCCTTTGGAGTATCATCATTGGTAGCTGCAAAGCCACTCCCTAGCAACCAAATAGAGTACCCTAGCAACCATTTTGCAAAATCTATATCTCTGCATCAGAACATCGTACAGACATGGGGGTTGGTTTTTATTGTCAAGCAGCCTTTGGAGTATCATCATTGGTAGCTGCAAAGCCACTCCCTAGCAACCAAATAGAGTACCCTAGCAACCGTTTTTCAAAATCTATATCTCTGCATCAGAACATCGTACAGACATGGGGATTGGTTTATATTGTCAAGCAGCCTTTGGAGTATCATCACTGGTAGCTGCCTAGCCACTTCCTAGCAACAAAATAGAGTACCCTAGCAACCGTTTTGCAAAATCTATATCTCTGCATCAGAACATCGTACAGACATGGGGGTTGGTTTATACTGTCAAGCAGCCTCTGGAGTATCATCATTGGTAGCTGCCAATCCACTCCCTAGCAACCAAACAGAGTACCCTAGCAACCGTTTTGCAAAATCTATATCTCTGCATCAGAACATTGTACAGACATGGGGGTTGGTTTATATTGTCAAGCAGCCTTTGGAGTATCATCATTGGTAGCTGCAAAGCCACTCCCTAGCAACCAAATAGAGTACCCTAGCAACGGTTTTGCAAAATCTATATCTCTGCATCAGAACATCGTACAGACATGGGGATTGGTTTATATTGTCAAGCAGCCTTTGGAGTATCATCACTGATAGCTGCCTAGCCACTCCCTAGCAACCAAACAGAGTACCCTAGCAACCGTTTTGCAAGATCTATATCTCTGCATAAGAACATCATAGAGACATGGCAGTTGGCTCTTTTGACTCATGCTAGCAATCTGGACTTCCAACATGCTACACATGCTAGCAATGAATAGCTACATGCTAATAGTGATTAGCCTAATGTTAAATCTAACTACTAAACTAAAACTTAAACTTTTAAACTGAAAACTCTCAAACTTCAAACTTTTAAAACTACTTCAAACTTTCTGGACCGGCTTTTTCAAGCCAACTTAAAGTTTGTCCTCAAACTTTTTTATCTAGTTATTATTATTCTTCTTAGACTAAATTTCTAAATGCTACTCCTCCTAGACTGTTCAAGCTACAACCACCAAACTCGGACTAGACCTTCAGACTGTTCTGACTTAGTGTGCTATATCTTTTCAGACTGATCCAACTTACGGTTTTCCTAAAAATGCTGATTAAAACTGAAAAAAACTCCCATTGACTCCCATTGAAAATCTGAACATTCCATCAAACTCCAACTGTCAAAAATTCAAATAGAATCTATCTCTCTATCTCTCTTCTCATCTATCATTTCTCATCTATCACTTCTCATCTATCTATCTATCTATCTATCTATCTATCTATCTATGTATCTATGTATCTATCTATGTATCTATCTATCTATCTATCTATCTATCTATCTATCTATCTATCTATCTATCTATCTATCTATCTATCTATCTATCTCTCTTCTCATCTATCATTTCTCATCTATCACTTCTCATCTATCTCTCTTTTCATCTATCGCTCGTCTCATCTATCTATCTATCTCTCTATCTCTCTTCTCATCTATCATTTCTCATCTATCACTTCTCATCTATCTATCTATCTATCTATCTATCTATCTATCACTTCTCACCTATCCCTCTTCTCATTTATCTATCTCTCCTCTTGACTATCTTTCTTCTCATCTATCACTTCTCATCTATCTTTTCTCATCTATCTCTCTTCTCATCTATCATCTTATCTATCACTTCTCATCTATCTCTCTTCTCATCTATGACTTCTCATCTATCTATTAACTCATTCAAATTCATAAACTCTATCTATCTATCTATGATCAACTCACATAGCAACCACCCAAAATAACCTAGCAACCACCCAGAACACCATGGCAACTGCATAGCAACTACACAAATCACCCTGGCATCATCCTAGCAACTAGCCTGGGTACAATAGCAACCGCATAGCAACACCATAGCAACCACCCCGAGTACCCTAGCAACCGCATAGCAACACCATAGCAACCACCCCGAGTACCTTAGCAACCGCATAGCAACACCCTAGCAACCACCCCGAGTACCCTAGCAACCGCTTAGCAACCACCCCGAGTACCTTAGCAACCGCATAGCAACACATTAGCAACTGCCCCGAGTACCCTAGCAACCGCATAGCAACCCCATAGCAACCGCCCCGAGTACCTTAGCAACCGCATAGCAACACCATAGCAACCGCCCCGAGTACCCTAGCAACCACATAGCAACCACATAGCAACCCCATAGCAACCGCCCCGAGTACCTTAGCAACCGCATAGCAACCGCCCTGAGTACCCTAGCAACCGCATAGCAACACCTTAGCAACCGCCTCGAGTACCCTAGAAACCGCATAGCAACACCCTAGCAACCACCCCGAGTACCCTAGCAACCGCATAGCAACACCTTAGCAACCACCCCGAGTACCCTAGCAACCGCATAGCAACACCTTAGCAACCACCCGAGTACCCTAGCAACCGCATAGCAACACCCTAGCAACCACCCCGAGTACCCTAGCAACCGCATAGCAACACCCTAGCAACCACCCCGAGTACCCTAGCAACCACATAGCAACACCCTAGCAACCACCCCGAGTACCTTATCTATCTATCTATTAAAACTCATTAAAACCCATGAACTCAAACTCATCAAATCTATCTACCTACTAAAACTCATTCAAACTCATAACTTTAAAACTTTAAACTTTATAACTTTTTAAACTTTTTATAAACTTTTTCAAGCCAACTTAAAGTTTGTCTACAAACTTTTTAATCTAGTTATTAAGTTGGCTTGAAAAAGCCAACTTACTGAAATGCTTATTAAACTTATTATTATTATTAGGGGCCAAGCACCGAAGGTGCTTAGGCACCTATTGTTATTGTTGGCGTTCCGTACGCTTATTATTATTCTTCCGCTTCTTCTTCCGCTCTTGAAGTCTATGGCAGCCCATAGAACCGCTTGCGGGAAAGTTGTGAAATTTGGCACACAGTTAGAGGACAGTCTGACCTTTGTCCATAGCAAATTTGGAGTCTCTAACTCAATCCCTCTAGCGCCATCAGCTGTCCAAAGTTGCACTTATGTTTATGTTAATAACTTTTGAACCATAAGGGCTAGAAACAAAATTCTTTTTTCCTCTGATTCCTTGGGTCAAGACGAATCGATTGCACCATATGACGTCATTTTCCGTCATGAAAATTTTTCCGCCATTTTGAATTTTCTGAAAAACGTACTTTTTCGAACTCCTCCTAGGCCGTTACTCCAATTTTCACGAAAATTGAACCAGATCATCTTCAGACCATGCCGACAAAATTTTATGGAATTCAAGTTGATTCCTCAAACCGTTTTCGAAAAACTAACGAACGAATTGTACGTAGTGCTTGCGAAAACAGAAGTAAGGCTGTATCTCCGCAACGCTTTATCGTATTCAGACCAAACTTGGTACATGTCATCACAAGCATGACCTGAGGTACCATGCAGTGCTTCGGCGCAGCGCCACCTACTGGTGTGGAGATATGAAAAATGGGTATTTTTGCTTATAACTTCTGATGGGTTTGTCCAAAAATCATAAATTTGGTCTCGTTGGATTCGGGGAATCATGCCGAGTCGAATGATATCCAATTTTCCCAATTCGGCCATTTTGGCCGTCGGCCATTTTGAATTTTGTGCTAAAATGCTGTATTTTACGAACGCATTAACGTATCTTTACAAAACTTGGTATGGGTCATCAGCACAATGCCCTGAAGGAGCCTGAGAAGTTTCGGCACAGCGCCGCCTTGTGGTCAAAAGTTATAACAAAATTTACAAAAATGCTAATAACTTTTGACTGTATTCACCAATTGTAATGAAACTGGCCTCAGTAGATTCCTTGGGTCATGCTGAGAACAAAGATATCAAATTTGCCATAGTCAGCTAAACTTCCTGTCCGCCATATTGTTTTTCTTTAAAAACCTACTTTTTCGAACTCCTCCTAGACCGTTGCTCCGATTTTCACCAAAATTGAACCGTGTCATCGTCAGACCATGCCGACAAAAAGTTATGGATTTCAAGTCGATAAGTCAAAACGTTTTCGTATACCAGAGCAACGAATTTGAGGCATGATGCAAAAACTACTCTTGAAGCTGTATCTCTGCAATGCTTTATCATATTCAGACCAAACTTGGTACGTGTAATCACAATCATGACCTGAGGCATCATACAGTGTTTCGGCGCAGCGCCACCTACTGGCTATTTTTGCTTATAACTTCTGATGGGTTTGACCAAAATTCATAAATTTGGTATGGGTCATCAGGACAATGCCCTAAAAGAGCCTGAGAAGGTTCGGGACAGCACCACCTTGTGGTCAAAAGTTATAACAAAATTGACAAAAATGCTAATAACTTTTTTTTCTAATTGCTAACTGCTGCTGTTGGTCTGATGCTGCCAGCCATGCTGGCTGGCTTCTTGTGTCGTTTTTGTGCTTGGCCCCGTAATTGCTGCTTGCAGCTATATTTATTATTATTATTATTCTGAGACTAAAATTTCTAACACTAACTCGTCCTAGAGCTTTAAAGCTAGAACTACTAAATTCAGCTCAAACCTTAAGACTGTTCTGACCAAGTGTGCTATATCTTTTCTAAGTGATCCGACTTACGGTTTTCCTAAAAATGACTATTAAAGCTCGGAAAAATCCCATTGACTTTCATTGACGAAATGTTCAAATGAGCCAAGACTTTCAAATTCCAACTGTCAAAATTCAAATTTAAACTACGGAAGCCTATTAGACTCAAAAACTCAATTAGACTCAAGTGCCATTCTATGTACTATTTCTAATCCATTGAAACTCATTCAAACTAATCTATCTATCTATCTATCTATCTATCTATCTATCTATCTATCTATCTATCTATCTATCTATCTATCTATCTATCTATCTATCTATTAAACTAAATCTATCTATCTATCTATCTATCTATCTATCTATCTATCTATCTATCTATCTATCTATCTATCTATCTATCTATCTATCAAACTAAATCTATCAATTCTCATCTATCTATCTATCTATCTATCTATCTATCTATCTATCTATCTATCTATCTATCTATCTATCTATCTATCTATCTATCTATCTATCTATCTATCTATCTATCTATCACTTCTCATCTATCTATCAAACTAAATCTATCAATCTATCTATCTATCACTTCTCATCTATCTATCTATCTATCTATCTATCTATCTATCTATCTATCTATCTATCTATCTATCTATCTATCTATCTATCTATCTATCTATCTATCTATCTATCTATCTATCTATCTATCTATCAAACTAAATCTATCTATCTATCACTTCTTAGCGACCAACTCCCTAGCAACCAAACAGAGTACCCTAGCAACCGTTTTGCAAAATCTATATCTCTGCATCAGAACATCGTACAGACATGGGGGTTGGTTTATATTGTCAAGCAGCCTTTGGAGTATCATCATTGGTAGCTGCCAATCCACTCCCTAGCAACCAAACAGAGTACCCTAGCAACCGTTTTGCAAGATTTATATCTCTGCATCAGAACATCGTAGAGACATGGCGGTTGGCTCTTTTGACTCATGCTAGCAATCTGAACTTCAAAAAACTACACATGCTAGCAGTGAATAACTACATGCTAATAGTGATTAGCTAAGTGCTAAAGTGGGCTAAAAACATGCTAATAACTATAAAACTCCATAAAAACTCCATAGTAACCATCTGTGACAACTACCAACCACCTAGCAACATCATAGCAACCACCCAGGTTACCATAGCAACCACCTAACAACCACCCAGAACACCCTAGCAACTGCTTAGCAACACCTTAGCAACCACCCAGGTTACCATAGCAACTCCCTAGCAACCACCCAGAGTACCTTAGCAACCGCATAGCAGCACCTTAGCAACTACTCTGTGTACCCTAGCAACCATATAGCAACACCCTAGCAACCACCCCGAGTACCCTAGCAACCATATAGCATCACCTTAGCAACTACCCCGAGTACCCTAGCAACCACATAGCAACAGCCTAGTAACCATCCTAAGTACCTTAGCAACCGCATAGTAAAATCCTAGCAACCACCTTTCCCTGACTATCTATCTATCAAAACTTCTAAACTAAAACTGAAACTTTCAAACTGAAAACTTTCAAACTTTAAACTTTATAAACTACTTTAAACTTTCAGGCTAGGCTTTTTCAAGCCAACTTAAAGTTTGTCTCAATGAACTTTTTTATCTAGTTAAGTTGGCTTGAAAAAGCCAACTTACTGAAATGCTTATTAAACTTATTATTATTATTCTTCTTCTGAGACTAAAATTTCTAACACTAACTCGTCCTAGAGCTTTAAAGCTAGAACTACTAAATTCGGCTCAAACCTTAAGACTGTTCTGACCAAGTGTGCTATATCTTTTCTAAGTGATCCGACTTACGGTTTTCCTAAAAATGACTATTAAAGCTCGGAAAAATCCCATTGACTTTCATTGACGGAATGTTCAAATGAGCCAAGACTTTCAAATTCCAACTGTCAAAATTCAAATTTAAACTACGGAAGCCTATTAGACTCAAAAACTCAATTAGACTCAAGTGCCATTCTATGTACTATTTCTAATCCATTGAAACTCATTCAAACTCATCTATCTATCTATCTATCTATCTATCTATCTATCTATCTATCTATCTATCTATCTATCTATCTATCTATCTATCTATCTATCTATCTATCTATCTATCTATCTATCTATCTATATATTAAACTAAATCTATCTATCTATCTATCTATCTATCTATCTATCTATCTATCTATCTATCTATCTATCTATCTATCTATCAAACTAAATCTATCAATTCTCATCTATCTATCTATCACTTCTCATCTATGTATCTATCTATCTATCTATCTATCTATCTATCTATCTATTAAACTAAATCTATCTATCTATCTATCTATCTATCTATCTATCTATCTATCTATCTATCTATCTATCTATCTATCTATCTATCTATCTATCTATCTATCTATCTATCTATCTATCTATCTATCTATCTATCTATCTATCAAACTAAATCTATCAATCTATCTATCTATCACTTCTCATCTATCTATCTATCTATCTATCTATCTATCAAACTAAATCTATCTATCTATCACTTCTTAGCAACCAACTCCCTAGCAACCAAACAGAGTACCCTAGCAACCGTTTTGCAAAATCTTATATCTCTGCATCAGGACATCGTACAGACATGGAGGTTGGTTTATATTGTCAAGCAGCCTTTGGAATATCATCATTGGTAGCTGCCAAGCCACTCCCTAGCAACCAAACAGAGTACCCTAGCAACCGTTTTGCAAAATCTATATCTCTGCATCAGAACATCGTACAGACATGGGGGTTGGTTTATATTGTCAAGCAGCCTTTGGAGTATCATCATTGGTAGCTGCCAAGCCACTCCCTAGCAACCAAACAGAGTACCCTAGCAACCGTTTTGCAAGATTTATATCTCTGCATCAGAACATCGTAGAGACATGGCAGTTGGCTCTTTTGACTCATGCTAGCAATCTGGACTTCCAAAATGCTACACATGCTAGCAGTGAATAACTACATGCTAATAGTGATTAGCTAAGTGCTAAAGTGGGCTAAAAACATGTTAATAACTATAAAAACTTCATAAAAACTCCATAGTAACCATCTGTGACAACTGCCAACCACCTAGCAACATCATAGCAACCACCCAGGTTACCATAGCAACCACCTAACAACCACCCAGAACACCCTAGCAACTGCCTAGCAACACCTTAGCAACCACCCAGGTTACCATAGCAACTCCCTAGCAACCACCCAGAGTACCCTAGCAACCGCATAGCAACACCTTAGCAACTACTCTGTGTACCCTAGCAACCATATAGCAACACCCTAGCAACCACCCCGAGTACCCTAGCAACCATATAGCAACACCTTAGCAACTACCCCGAGTACCCTAGCAACCACATAGCAACAGCCTAGCAACCATCCTAAGTACCTTAGCAACCGCATAGTAAAATCCTAGCAACCACCTTTCCCTGACTATCTATCTATCAAAACTTCTAAACTAAAACTGAAACTTTCAAACTGAAAACTTTCAAACTTTAAACTTTATAAACTACTTTAAACTTTCAGGCTAGGCTTTTTCAAGCCAACTTAAAGTTTGTCTCAATGAACTTTTTTATCTAGTTAAGTTGGCTTGAAAAAGCCAACTTACTGAAATGCTTATTAAACTTATTATTAAGTTGGCTTGAAAAAGCCAACTTACTGTAATCCTATTTAAACTTATTATTATTATTAAGTTGGCTTGAAAAAGCCAACTTACTGATCTACGTCTTAAGCTTATTATTATTATTATTATTATTATTCTTAGACTAAATTTCTAAATGCATCTCCTCCTAGACTGTTCAAGCTACAACCACCAAACTCAGACTAGACCTTCAGACTGTTCTGACTTAGTGTGCTATATCTTTTCAGACTGATCCGACTTACGGTTTTCCTAAAAATGCTGATTAAACCTGGAAAAAACTCCCATTGACTTTCATTGAACTGCCTTGGCTGATCTGAACATTCCGTCCAACTGTCAAAATTCAAATTCAAACACACAGACTCAATTAAACTGCCATTCCTATTTCCAAGCCATTTAAACTCATTCAAACTCATTCAAACTCATTCTATCTATCTATCTATCTATCTATCTATCTATCTATCTATCTATCTATCTATCTATCTATCTATCTATCTATCTATCTATCTATCTATCTATCTATCTATCTATCTATCTATCTATCTATCTATCTATCTATCTATCTATCTATCTATCTATCTATCTATCTATCTATCTATCTATCTATCTAAATCTAACTCTATCAAACTAAATCTATCTATCTAAATCTAACTCTATCAAACTAAATCTATCTATCTATCTATCTATCTATCTATCTATCTATCTATCTATCTATCTATCTATCTATCTATCTATCTATCTATCTATCTATCTATCTATCTATCTATCTATCTATCTATCTATCTATCTATCTATCTATCTATCTATCTATCTATCTATCATCTATCAAACTAAATCTATCTATCTATGTAAATCTAACTCTATCAAACTAAATCTATCAACTAAATCTATCTATCTAAATCTAAATCTATCAAACTAAATCTATCTATCTATCTATCTATCTATCTATCTATCTATCTATCTATCTATCTATCTATCTATCTATCTATCTATCTATCTATCTATCTATCTATCTATCTATCTATCTATCTATCTATCTATCTATCTATCTATCTATTTCTCTTTCTAATCTATCTATCTATCTATCTATCTATCTATCTATCTATCTATCTATCTATCTATCTATCTATCTATCTATCTATCTATCTATCTATCTATCTATCTATCTATCTATCTATCTATCTATCTATCTATCAAACTAAATCTATCTATCTATCTATTTCTCTTTTAATCTATCTATCTCTATCTATCTATCAAACTAAATCTATCTATCTATCTATCTATCTATCTATCTATCTATCTATCTATCTATCTATCTATCTATCTATCTATCTATCTATCTATCTATCTATCTATCTATCTATCTATCTATCTATCTATCTATGTATCTATCTGTCTATCCCTTCTCATCTATCTATCAATCTATCTTTCTTCTCATCTATCACTTTTCATCTATCTATCTATCACTTCTCATCTATCTCTCTTCTCATCTATCTCTCTTCTCATCTATCTCTCTTCTCATCTATCACTTCTCATCTATCTCTCTATCTCTCTATCTATCTATCTATCTATCTATCTATCTATCTATCTATCTATCTATCTATCTATCTATCTATCTATCTATCTATATATCTATCTATTTCTCTTTCTAATCTATCTATCTATCTATCAAACTAAATCTATCTATCTATCTATCTATCTATCTATCTATCTATCTATTTCTCTTTCTAATCTATCTATCTATCTATCTATCTATCTATCTATCTATCTATCTATCTATCTATCTATCTATCTATCTATCTATCTATCTATCTATCTATCTATCTATCTATCTATCTATCTATCTATCTATCTATCTATCTATCTATCTATCTATCTATCCCTTCTCATCTATCTATCAATCTATCTTTCTTCTCATCTATCACTTCTCATCTATCAATCTATCTATCTATCTATCTATCTTCTCATCTATCACTTCTCATCTATCTCTCTTCTCATCTATCACTTCTCATCTATCTCTCTATCTATCTATCTATCTATCTATCTATCTATCTATCTATCTATCTATCTATCTATCTATCTATCTATCTATCTATCTATCTATCTATCTATCTATCTATCTATCTATCTATCTATATATCTATCTATTTCTCTTTCTAATCTATCTATCTATCTATCAAACTAAATCTATCTATCTATCTATCTATCTATCTATCTATCTATCTATCTATCTATCTATCTATCTATCTATCTATCTATCTATCTATCTATCTATCTATCTATCTATCTATTTCTCTTATAATCTATCTCTCTATCTATCTATCTATCTATATATCTATCTATCTATCTATCTATCTATCTATCTATCTATCTATCTATCTATCTATCTATCTATCTATCTATCTATCTATCTATCTATCTATCTATCTATCTATCTATCCCTTCTCATCTATCTATCAATCTAACTTTCTTCTCATCTATCATTTCTCATCTATCAATCTATCTATCTATCTATCTATCTTCTCATCTATCACTTCTCATCTATCTCTCTTCTCATCTATCACTTCTCATCTATCTCTCTTCTCATCTATCACTTCTCATCTATCTCTCTATCTATCTATCTATCTATCTATGATCAACTCTCATAGCAACCACCCAAACCAACCTAGCAACCACCCAGAACACCATGGCAACTGCATAGCAACCACACAAATCACCCTGGCATCATCCTAGCAACCAGCCTGGATACAATAGCAACCACATAGCAACACCATGGCAACCACCCCGAGTACCCTAGCAACCGCATAGCAACACCCTAGCAACCGCCCCGAGTACCCTAGCAACCGCATAGCAACACCCTAGCAACCACCCCGAGTACCCTAGCAACAGCATAGCAACACCTTAGCAACCACCCGAGTACCATAGCAACCGCATAGCAACACCTTAGCAACCACCCCGAGTACCCTAGCAACCGCATAGCAACACCTTAGCAACCACCCCGAGTACCCTAGCAACTGCATAGCAACACCATAGCAACCAAACAGAGTGCCCTAGCAACCAATTTGCAAAATCTATATCTCTGCATCAGAACATCGTACAGACATGGGGGTTGGTTTATATTGTCAAGCAGCCTTTGGAGTATCATCACTGGTAGCTGCCAAGTCACTCCCTAGCAACCAAAGAGTACCCTAGTAACCATTTTGCAAAATCTGTATCTCTGCATCAGAGCATCTTCCAGACATGGGGGTTGGTTTATATTGTCAAGCAGCCTTTGGAGTATCATCACTGGTAGCTGCCAAGCCACTCCCTAGCAACCAAACAGAGTACCCTAGCAACCGTTTTGCAAAATCTATATCTCTGCATCAGTACATCGTAGAGACATGGCGGTTGGCTCTTTTGACTCATGCTAGCAATCTGGACTTCAACATGCTAGCAGTGAATAGCTACATGCTAATAGTGATTAGCTAAGTGCTAAAGTGGGCTAAGAACATGCTAATAACTCTATAAAAACTCCATAGTATCCATCTGTGACAATTACCAATCTATCTATCTATCTAATAAAAGTTAAATTTTTAAACTTCAAACTTTTAAAAACTTCTTCAAACTTTCTGGCTATGCTTTTTCAAGCCAACTTAAAGTTTGTCCTCAAACTTTTTTATCTAGTTATTATTATTATTCTTCTTACTTGAATTTCCAAGACTAACTCCTCCTAGAGCTTTAACTCCACAAACTCCAAACTCGGACTAGACCTTCAAACTGTTCTGACTTAGTGTGCTATATCTTTTCTAACTGATCCGACTTACGGTTTTCCTAAAAATGACTATTAAAGCTCGGAAAAATCCCATTGACTTTCATTGACGGAATGTTCAAATGAGCCAAGACATTCAAACTCCAACTGTCAAAATTCAAATTTAAACTACGGAAGCCTATTAGACTCAAAAACTCAATTAGACTCAACTGCCATTCTATGTACTATTTCTAATCCATTGAAACTCATTAAACTCTATCTATCTATCTATCTATCTATCTATCTATCTATCTATCTATCTATCTATCTATCTATCTATCTATCTATCTATCTATCTATCTATCTATCTATCTATCTATCTATCTATCTATCTAACTCATTCAAACTAAATCTATCTATCTATCTATCTATCTATCTATCTATCTATCTATCTATCTATCTATCTATCTATCTATCTATCTATCTATCTATCTATCTATCTATCTATCTATCTATCTATCTATCTATCTATCTAACTCATTCAAACTCATCTATCTATCTATCTATCTATCTATCTCTATCTATCTATCTATCTATCTATCTATCTATCTATCTATCTATCTATCTATCTATCTATCTATCTATCTATCTATCATCACTGGTAGCTGCCAAGCCACTCCCTAGCAACCAAACAGAGTACCCTAGCAACCATTTTGGAAAATCTATATCTCTGCATCAGAACATCATAGAGACATGGGGGTTGGTTTATAATGTCAAGCAGCCTTTGGAGTATCATCAATGGTAGCTGCCAAGCCACTCCCTAGCAACCAAATGGAGTACCCTAGCAACCGTTTTGCAAAATCTATATCTCTGCATCAGAACATCGTACAGACATGGGGGTTGGTTTATAATGTCAAGCAGACTTTGGAGTATCATCATTGGTAGCTGACAAGCAACTCCCTAGCAACCAAACAGAGTACCCTAGCAACCATTTTGGAAAATCTATATCTCTGCATCAGAACATCATAGAGACATGGGGGTTGGTTTATAATGTCAAGCAGCCTTTGGAGTATCATCAATGGTAGCTGCCAAGCCACTCCCTAGCAACCAAATGGAGTACCCTAGCAACCGTTTTGCAAAATCTATATCTCTGCATCAGAACATCGTACAGACATGGGGGTTGGTTTATAATGTCAAGCAGCCTTTGGAGTATCATCATTGGTAGCTGCAAAGCCACTCCCTAGCAACCAAACGGAGTACCCTAGCAACCGTTTTGCAAAATCTATATCTCTGCATCAGAACATCGTACAGACATGGGGGTTGGTTTATATTGTCAAGCAGCCTTTGGAGTATCATCATTGGTAGCTGCAAAGCCACTCCCTAGCAACCAAACAGAGTACCCTAGCAACCGTTTTGCAAAATCTATATCTCTGCATCAGAACATCGTACAGACATGGGGTTTGGTTTATATTGTCAAGCAGCCTTTGGAGTATAATCATTGGTAGCTGCAAAGCCACTCCCTAGCAACCAAACAGAGTACCCTAGAAACCGTTTTGCAAAATCTATATCTCTGCATCAGAACATCGTACAGACATGGGGGTTGGTTTTTATTGTCAAGCAGCCTTTGGAGTATCATCATTGGTAGCTGCAAAGCCACTCCCTAGCAACCAAACAGAGTACCCTAGCAACCGTTTTGGAAAATCTATATCTCTGCATCAGAACATCGTACAGACATGGGGGTTGGTTTATATTGTCAAGCAGCCTTTGGAGTATCATCACTGGTAGCTGCCAAGCCACTCCCTAGCAACCAAACAGAGTACCCTAGCAACCGTTTTGCAAGATCTATATCTCTGCATAAGAACATCGTAGAGACATGGCGGTTGGCTCTTTTGACTCATGCTAGTAATCTGGACTTCCAACATGCTACACATGCTAGCAGTGAATAGCTACATGCTAATAGTGATTAGCCTAATGTTAAATCTAACTACTAAACTAAAACTTAAACTTTTAAACTGAAAACTCTCAAACTTCACACTTTTAAAACTACTTCAAACTTTCTGGACCGGCTTTTTCAAGCCAACTTAAAGTTTGTCCTCAAACTTTTTTATCTAGTTATTATTCTTCTTCTGAGACTAAAATTTCTAACACTAACTCGTCCTAGAGCTTTAAAGCTAGAACTACTAAATTCGGCTCAAACCTTAAGACTGTTCTGACCAAGTGTGCTATATCTTTTCTAAGTGATCCGACTTACGGTTTTCCTAAAAATGACTATTAAAGCTCGGAAAAATCCCATTGACTTTCATTGACGGAATGTTCAAATGAGCCAAGACTTTCAAATTCCAACTGTCAAAATTCAAATTTAAACTACGGAAGCCTATTAGACTCAAAAACTCAATTAGACTCAAGTGCCATTCTATGTACTATTTCTAATCCATTGAAACTCATTCAAACTCATCTATCTATCTATCTATCTATCTATCTATTAAACTAAATCTATCTATCTATCTATCTATCTATCAATCTGTCTTTCTTCTCATCTATCAC